>NW_022309122.1:0-1581 GCF_002776525.5 Piliocolobus tephrosceles
AAAATTTTCTCCCATTCTGTAGGTTGCCTGTTCACTCTGATGGTAGTTTCTTTTGCTGTGCAGAAGCTCTTTAGTTTAATTAGATCCCATTTGTCAATTTTGGCTTTTGCTGCCGTTGCTTTTGGTGTTTTAGACATGAAGTCCTTGCCCATGCCTATGTCCTGAATGGTATTGCCTAGATTTTCTTCTAAGGTTTTTATGGTATTAGGTCTAACATTTAAGTCTCTAATCCATCTTGAATTAATTTTTGTATAAAGAGTAAGGAAAGCATCCAGTTTCAGCTTTCTACTTATGGCTAGCCAATTTTCCCAGCACCATTTATTAAATAGGGAATCCTTTCCCCATTTCTTGTTTTTGTCAGATTTGTCAAAGATCAGATGGCTGTAGGTGTGTGGTATTATTTCTGAGGACTCCGTTCTGTTCCATTGGTCTATATCTCTGTTTTGGTACCAGTACCATGCTGTTTTGGTTACTGTAGCCTTGTAGTATAGTTTGAAGTCAGGTAGCGTGATGCCTCCGGCTTTGTCCTTTTGACTTAGGATTGTTTTGGCAATGCGGGCTCTTTTTTGGTTCCATATGAACTTTAAAGCAGTTTTTTCCAATTCGGTGAAGAAACTCATTGGTAGCTTGATGGGGATGGCATTGAATCTATAAATAACCTTGGGCAGTATGGCCATTTTCATGATATTGATTCTTCCTATCCATGAGCTTGGTATGTTCTTCCATTTGTTTGTGTCCTCTTTGATTTCACTGAGCAGTGGTTTGTAGTTCTCCTTGAAGAGGTCGTTTACATCCCTTGTAAGTTGGATTCCTAGGTATTTTATTCTCTTTGAAGCAATTGTGAATGGAAGTTCATTCCTGATTTGGCTCTCTGCTTGTCTGTTACTGGTGTATAAGAATGCTTGTGATTTTTGCACATTAATTTTGTATCCTGAGACTTTGCTGAAGTTGCTTATCAGCTTAAGAAGATTTTGGGCTGAGACGATGGGGTTTTCTAAATACACAATCATGTCATCTGCAAACAGGGACAATTTGACTTCCTCTTTTCCTAACTGAATACCCTTGATTTCTTTCTCTTGCCTGATTGCCCTAGCCAGAACTTCCAACACTATGTTGAATAGGAGTGGTGAGAGAGGGCATCCCTGTCTTGTGCCAGTTTTCAAAGGGAATTTTTCCAGTTTTTGCCCATTCAGTATGATATTAGCTGTGGGTTTGTCATAAATAGCTCTTATTATTTTGAGGTACGTTCCATCAATACCGAATTTATTGAGCGTTTTTAGCATGAAGGGCTGTTAAATTTTGTCAAAAGCCTTTTCTGCATCTATTGAGATAATCATGTGGTTCTTGTCTTTGGTTCTGTTGATATGCTGGATTACGTTGATTGATTTGCGAATGTTGAACCAGCCTTGCATCCCAGGGATGAAGCCCACTTGATCATGGTGGATAAGCTTTTTGATGTGCTGCTGAATCCGGTTTGCCAGTATTTTATTGAGGATTTTTGCATCGATATTCATCAGGGAGATTGGTCTAAAATTCTCTTTTTTTGTTGTGTCTCTGCCAGGCTTTGGTATCAGGATGATG
>NW_022309123.1:0-1299 GCF_002776525.5 Piliocolobus tephrosceles
AATAAAAAAATAATAGGTCTTTCCTGGCACCCGGGCCTCAACTCAACAATCTCTCCCCAGAGGAGCCTTTCCTAACCACCTGTTGTCTCCCTAAAGATACCTTCTCTCCCCACTTGTGCCCTTCATAGCATCTATCACTCTCCGAAATCATCTTCTCAACCTTGTGTCTCATCTGTCTCTCCCCACTAGAGTGTGCGCTCCCAGAAAGCTGGTACCATGCTCGCTGCCAACTGCTCAGTTTTTATAAGCTTGTAATAAATACTTAGTACATATTTGTTGAATAAATAAAATTATTCAACAATTTTGCAACTTATACAACCTTAGCATTCTTGGATGTCAAGATGCCAGTACCAAGGCTGGACATGACATGTTTAAAGGACTGAAGTCTTTCAAACCTATCTGAATGTCAACTCTGAAGTAGTAACTGCATTTTTTGGAAATTTGTAATATTTTTTGAACAAAGACCAAATGGACCCATCCCCTCTTTCCTTTTTATGTAGTTGTTTCTTCCACCCTAAACCTCATCACATGAGGAGCAAGGCAGACACTTGCTGTGACTGGCCTGGTCCTCACTTACCCTTTTTCAGAGAGAGGAAAGGTGATCACTGTGTGCTTGGCTGGTGGGCTCCAGCACTTACAACAGCTGATGTCATCTGTGGAAATGCCCAGTTGTTGAAGCCAAGAGCTGCATCAGTTTGAGGGAGTGGCAGCATGGACAGCCGGAATTCTTGCCATAGGCAGCGGGAAGCCACGCTCGTGGCTATTGACTCCGATGATGGAAGGAATTGCTTTAAATGCTTTCTGAGACAATAGATCTAGAGGCTCATTAGGAAAGAAGCACCATCGACCACTTGAGGGAAAGCCTTTTTCTATAATAAGGAAGAAAAAAAAAACAGCAGCTATTTCTGTTCACAAAATCTGCTGTCCCAAATCCTGGCCAAGCAAAGCCAACCCAGTCTAGCACTGGCTTAAATGCGCTAAAAAAGTAAAAGCAAACACTATGGGCCCAGCTCAATATGTCAGTTCCTGGCAGCTCTGCCATGTACTTGGGCAAGGCGGCTAAACTTGTCTGTGCCTTATTTTCTTATCTGCTAAATGGGAATAATAATATCCACCTCAGAAAAACAGTGGCCTGTGATATGGTTTGGCTGTGTCCCCACCCAAATATCAAATTATAGCTCCCATAATTCCCACATATTGTGGGAGGGACCTGGTGGAAGGTAATTGATTCATGGGAGCAGGTCTTTCTCATGCTATTTGCATGATAGTGAATAAATCTCATGAGATCTGATGGTTTTT
>NW_022309124.1:0-3909 GCF_002776525.5 Piliocolobus tephrosceles
AGGGGGTCGTTTATAGGCCTACCCTTAGAGCGCATTCTCCTTCTCAGGGATATTCCATGCTGAGAAAAAGAATTCAGCGATATCTCTCCTATTTGTGTGCAAAAGGAGAAAAGATATGGCTCTGTCCGTCCGGCTCACCGGCGGCCAGTTCAAGGTTACCTCCCTTGTTTCCTGAACATCGCTGTTATCTCGTTCCTTTTTTTTAAGATGCCCAGTTTTCATACTGTTTAAACACACATGCTCTACAAACAATTTGTGTAGTTAAGGCAATTATCATAGGGTCTTGAGGTGACATATATCTTCCTCATCTTACAAAGAAAATAATGGGATTAAAAGATTAAAGACAGACATAAGAAATTACAAAAGTATAAATTTTGAAGAACTAATAAAATGTCCATGAAATCTTCATATTATTATTATTATTTGTTGTTGTTGTTGTTGCTCCAGCCAGTCCCTCTGTTCAAGGTCCCTGACTTTTCGCAACATTTTTTTTTTCTCTTTTTCTCTATACAAATGTGCCATGGCGATGAAGGCTTGTTCGTTCTCTCGATTGTGGCGCAGTATTCTTCGACTGGTCCAGCACACTAAAAACAAACCGATTAAACAGAGACACATAATTCCAAAATTTACTACAGTAGAGTTTTTAATAGACTTAATTCAAGTCGTGGGGTTTAATCCATAAAGATTTTTTGTCACTTGATTTAACGCCTCAGCTCCAGGGACAATATTTAAATGACTTTGAGAGGCTTCAAAAATTTGTTCTTTTAATTTAGAAATGTCTAAAGTGAGATTATCTTCTCTTCCCTGTAAATGGCGTTTTACCATGTTCCAGTGATGTTTAGACTCATTATAAATTTGGGGTGTAATACAAAAATCTGAAGTATTCCAGTCACACTGTAACTGGAAATGATGTTCCAAGCTCATGAGCCTATCTCCCATCCAAATGACAGTTTGTTTAAGATCATTAATTTGATTTGCCAATTTTTGATCGATATCAGATTGTGAATTCCACAACCTTGTGGAATTCTTTTGCCAATTGTCAACAAAGCTTACTGTCTGGACAGAAGAGTGTAATGCGACTCCTGCCACAGCGGCTGTAGATGTGACTGCAATTAATCCCATAATTACTGTAATTAAAGTAAAAACGAATCTTTTGGACCTTTTTAAAATGCCTTTTAATACTTCAGTCAAAATATGAATGGATGGCGAGGCCTCCCATGGTCGATCCATGGACACAGGGATCCACACGCCTTCTCTTGCTCTCACTAGCAGAATATGGTGCTGCCAATCAAAAGTCGAATCAATGCAAGTAAACAATCTGCAATTTTCACAAGTTATAGTTTGGTAGTCTGGTTTAATAACTATATTTCCTACGACTAACATATAAGGGGGTTTTACACAACTTTGTAAAGGAACTGTTAGACTGGAAAATAGGTTGATAGAGTAAAATGACTTACGATTTCTTTTTTCAATAGTTTGGTTTCCAGACCAAATTCTAAGGTGATATGAAGCTACAATAAGCCTCCATAATTCTGGATGTTTAGGACCAAAAACAGGACTTATTATTTTTGGTCTTGGAGTAGAGATTCCTTTTTCTCCCCATTTCTAAGGGTAGAAAGACTGTAATTTTTTGTGCTTAAGTTTGTCTAAATCTTCTGTTAAGTCACTATCCACAGTTGGACTCACTAGTGCACTGGGACAGGATTGAGTTTGTCCTGTGCAATCGTGGTAGAATTGACCTCGAGGTGCCCAATCCATAATAGTTTCAAATGTATTGTTTTGTAAAATCACGGCACTATCGGCTACACATTCTTCTCAAACTAAATCTCTTGTTTCTATGGAAATTTCTTTGGGGCAAGGTTTCCCTTTTGGCCTAAATCTTAATGATCTTTGATAAGAGAAGTCTTGAAAATAGTTTATCTGTGGTTTGAGTGACATTCCGCTTACCATGTGATAAGTAAATCTACAGGTGGGATTGCGAGTAGGCACCTCTACCAACCAATTTTGGATAGCAGGCATTAAACATCTTGGTGCTTTCCCTAGACATATAGGAGGATAACGATACCCAGTGGAAATATTTATTATCATTCCTTCTTCCTCCGGTTTGGCAGGGCAACGATCATCTGTGGGACCAGGTACCCACACACTATTATTAACATATACTTCAATAGGATTATCCATCTATGTGACTGCCCGAATTAAGGGCGGGAAAGGCACATAGGCCCAGTAGGTATAATTAGCTGCAGCTGCTCCTGCAGGCACGGGGAGACTTACCACCGTTGATACAACCACTAAAGCTGCAAGCAGCATTTTTTCTGAGGTTTGTGTCACCTTTGTGCTAGCTAGGCTTTTTCTAGCTAACAGTGTCAGCTTCTTTAACTGTGCCCAGGTTGGCAGCTCCTCCTTCTTGGTGCATGGTGACTTCATCTGTTCTTCTGATATCACCACTTGATTCATCCTGTGAGTCAATGGTGCTCGATTGTAGTGTTTCCGTCTCCGTGGAGGCGCTTTTCTTTGCATCTCCGATGGGTTCATTGTAGAACTTCAAATGTCTAGTGGGTATCCAAATAGGGAGCTGATTTTCTCCTGGTGAAACACAAGCAAAGCCTCTTCCCCAGGTTATTACCTTCCCTATTTCCCATGTCTTATTTTTGTTGTCTTTCCACCAAATCAGTTTTCCTTCATGTGGGCTGTTCTTTTTACCAGTAAGATGTTGTTCTGCAGAAGTAGTAGTCTGATTTCTATAAATGTTTAAAAAATTTAAAGTATAGAGTGCTAGATTAAGCTGCATCTGAGGAGAGGCACACTCCTTACTGTCTCCCCCTTCTTTTTGTTTAACTAACTGAGTTTTGAGTGTTCTATTAGTTTTTTCTATTATGGCCTGTCCTTGGGAATTATAAGGAATTTTTGTTGTATGTGTAATATTCCACTGATTTAAGAATTTTTGGAAAGCTTTACTACAATAACCTGGTCCATTGTCAGTTTTAATTTTTTCTGGGACTCCCATCACAGCAAAACAAGATAATAAATGTTTTTTAACATGGGAAGTACTTTCTCCTGTTTGGCATGTTGTCCATATGAAATGTGAATAAGTATCAACTGTTACATGAACATATGATAATTTTCCAAATGAAGGTACATGGGTAACATCCATTTGCCATAATGCATTGGGACACAGACCTCTGGGATTAACTCCTGCCTCTTGAGTGGGCAGGTGTAGTATTTGACACTGGGTACAATGTTGTACAATATTTTTTGTCTGTTTCTATGTGACATCAAATTTGTTTTTTAACCCTGCTGCATTTACATGAGTCAAAGCATGAAGTTCTTGTGCTTTTATGAATGTAGAGGATACCAGTAAGTCAGCTTGTTTATTTGCTTCAGTTAAAGGTCCTGGTAAATTACTATGTGCTCGAATATGAGTAATATAAAATGGGAAATTCCTTTTTCTTACAGTTTGTTGTAACAAATTGAATAGCTGGTTTAGCTGATCATCCATGCTATATTTAATTAGAGCTGTCTCAACATCCCTTGTAGCCTGTATTACATATGCAGAATCTGATATAATATTAACAGGTTGATTAAAATCTTCTAACACTGTAATGACTGCAACCAACTCTGCCCTTTGAGTTGATTGATATTGAGTTTTGATTACTCGCTCTTTTGGCCCTGTGTAAGCTGCTTTTCCATTGCTGGAACCATCAGTAAATATTGTTAGAGCATTTTCTAAAGGTTTATATCTGGTAATTTTAGGTAAAATCCAAGTAGTCAATTTTAAAAACTGGAAGATTTTTGTTTTTGGGTAATGATTATTAATAATTCCCACAAAATCAGCAAGGCCAATTTGCCATGCACCAGAATTGATAAAGGCTTGTTTAACTTGTTCCTTGGTTAAAGGAACAACTATTT
>NW_022309124.1:3919-11161 GCF_002776525.5 Piliocolobus tephrosceles
AATGTAAAAGTTTTAATTGTACTGTGTGGAAGGAATGACCACTCCACAAGATCAGTATTTTGAACAATGATGCCTGTTGGAGAATGTGCAGTGGCAAAAATCAAAAGTTGGAGTGGGGCCAAAGAATCTATTCTATTTATTTGTGCTGACTGAATTTTTTCTTCTACTAATTTAATTTCTTTTGTTGCCTCTGGAGTTAATATTTTTTTACTATTTAAGTCTGGGTCTCCTCTTAGGATTGAGAACAAATTTGACATGGCATAAGTAGGAATGCCTAGAGTTGGCCGAATCCAATTAATATCGCCTAACAATTTTTGAAAGTCATTTAATGTTTTTAATGTATCTTTTCTTATTTCTATTTTTTGTGGCTTAATTTTTCTATTTTCTATTTGCATCCCTAAATAATGAAAGGGAGCAGAGGTTTGGATCTTATCAAATGCTATTGTTAGTCTTGCGTTGGCAACCTCTGCTTGCAGAAATGTGTAACAGTCAATTAATTTGTCTCTTGTTTCTGCAGCACATAAAATGTCATCAATATAGTGAATGATATAACAATCTGAAAATTTGTCTCTAACTGGTTGAAGGACTTGACCTACGAAAGTTTGACAAATAGTTGGACTATTAAGCATTCTCTGTGGTAAAACTTTCCACTGAAACCTGGTGGCTGGTTCTTTATTATTTATGGCTGGTATAGTAAAAGCAAATTTTTCACAATCTTGCTCTGCCAGAGGAATGGTAAAAAAGCAATCCTTCAGATCAATTATAATTAAAGGCCAGTCTTTTGGGATCATGGCCGGGGAGGGCAATCCAGGTTGGAGAGGCCCCATGGGTTGAATTACAGCGTTTACGGCTCTTAAGTCCATTAACATACGCCATTTGCCTGATTTTTTCTGAATTATAAATACAGGAGAATTCCAGGGTGAGAATGAAGGCTCAATGTGTCCCTTTTTTAATTGTTCCTTTGTCAATAAGTGTAAAGCCTCCAGTTTTTGCTTTGGTAGCGGCCACTGATTTACCCATACCGGTTTTTCTGTTTTCCAAGTTAATGGAATGGGTTTAGGAGGCTCTACAGTGGCCGCCCCTAAAAAGGATACCCTATTCCTTTTCTTTCTTGATTTTTCTTAGTCTCAATTGGGACTTTAATGCCATTTTCATTTTTTCCTAATCTCTTTTCTGGTATATATCCCATTTTAGTCATGATTTTTTGACTTGTGGGGCTGTATAATGGAGCAGGCATAATAATTTCTGCACCCTATTGTTGTAACAAATCTCGACCCCATAGATTAACAGGAATTGAAGTAATCATTGGCTGAACAGTACTTTCTTGATTATCTGGCCCTAAACAATGTAAAATCATTGTACTTTCATACACTTCTGAAGCCGTGCCTACGCCGACAAGTCTCGTAACAGTCTTTTGTTTAGGCCAATTTTTTGGCCACTGATTTAAAGCAATGACAGAGATATCTGCTCCTGTGTCTACTAACCCTTCAAACTGTTTTTCTTGAATAATGAATGGCCTTATACACAGGTCTGCTCTCAGAGACCAGACTTGTCCAATATGCAGCCTTTCCTGTTGGATCAGTGCTTCTGAACCCTCCTGTTCTTTTTATTTCACTGTTTCCAATTTTAATATAAGGTAGGAGTAATAATTGAGCGATTCTGTCTCCTGGACTGGCACTCCAAGGAATTGAGGAACTAATAATTAATTGAATTTCGCCTTCATAGTCTGAATCAACCACACCAGTATGAATTTGAACTCCTTTTAGATTTAAACTTGATCTTCCTAAGATTAGTCCTACAGTCCTCTCAGGCAATGGGCCGTATACCCCTGTGGGGATTATTTGTGGAGGCTCCCCTGGAAGCAGAGAGACTGCTTTTAAAGTACATAGATCTACTGCTGCGCTGCCACTTGTGGCGGGGGATAATTGCTGTATTGTGATAACTGGCTTATTCCCTGAGACACTTGCGACAGTGGGGGTTGTTGTTCCTGAAAGCCCTGAGGAACAAAGGGTTGAATTTGGAATGCCCCAGTTTGTTGCGGGGCCTGAGGCTGGCCCCTCCTCTCGTTTCCCGACAGTGGTTGCCCATTTTTATCAAATTTAGAACGACATTGATTACTCCAATGTTTTCCCCTTTTACATCTTGGACATAGGCCAGGTGGCCCTTTATCTGTTGTAGTAGTAACTTGAGTAGTTACATTTTGTTTATTTGTGACTGGGCAATTCTTTTTTAGATGACCAATTTGACCACAATTATAACATTTTCTCCCAAATGTTTTCACTTGTCCTCCTAAAGCAACTCTTGTGATTGCCTGAGCCATAAGCATAGCTTTATGCATAGCTCCTCCAATTCCATCGCAGGCTTTAACGTACTCTGAGATTACATCTGATCCTGCGGGAACCTTTCCTTTTAATGGCTTAATGGCTGATTGACAATCCGGATTGGCGTTTTCATATGCCATTAACTCCACTATGACTTTACGGGCATTCTCATCGGTAATTTTATGTATTGCACTACCCTGTGTACTGGGCGGTGCTGTAGGATTAAGTCTCATGGTGGGCGGCTGAGGATATGGCACCCTGCCCTGTGGCACTGGAAATGTTCCTGGCTGTCCACACAGATTTTCTGGGGGCTGCCGATACTGCAGTTCAGCTGGCGGCCCATATTGATAGGCTACTGGCTGCTGGATCTTACTTTCTACCTGCTGATATTGTGGATACTGTACTTGGATTGGCATTGCCATGGCAGAGACTCTATCTTTCTCTATTTGATCTTCTTTTGGAGTTTGTACTTGTTTAACCTGCATTTGAGGTTCTAAGGTTGCAGGCATCTGAGCTGTTGTAAGAGGTGTTGGCCATCGTGGTTTAGACTCTGATGGCTCTGCTAATTTTGGATCCTTTTCCTCTAATTTTAACGTTTCAGGATATATTACCTCCTGTAATTGATTGTTGTCAACATTTTGCGTTGACCGAGCCATTACCGGCTCTGCTACACATTCACAGTGTGAATTTTCTTTTTCTTTCCGGGATTCTATCCCTGCCTCTTTTTCACAATCTACTGCACAGCTTTTAGGGACATCAGAAATTGAAACGCTATCTTCTTCTGTTTGCAATGGTTCTAAAGCTACTTTAATAATGACCCAATCATTCCATACTGTAAGTGGGATGATTTTACCTTCCCTACTTGCTTGTTTTAATTCTTTGCCAATTTTTTCCCAATCTTTTAGATCTAAAGTTCCCTGTTCTGGAAACCATGGACAAAACTGTTCTATTGTTTGAAAGAGCGTATTTAGATTTTTGGTAGACACTTTAACTCCCCCTCTTTTTAAGAGAATTTTTATAAAGCTGCGATAAGAGGCATATTTACTTTTAGTTTGCCCCATTGTTTCCCTAGGTTCTTCCGAGCGCACAAGCTTACCGCAAGGCTGACTGTAGAGTACTCGGGAGTCTCTCGTCGACTTGTCCTCAATGACCACGCTCCAGCGTGCCTTCACCTTAGCAAAAAGCTCCCACGTTGGACGCCAGATGAAGGGGTGGCCTGCCCCTCCACACCTGTGGGTGCTTCTCGCTAGGTGGAAACGAGAGACTTGAGAAAAGAAATAAAGACACAGAGACAAAGTATAGAGAGAGAAAAGCAGGGCCCCAGGGGGCCAGTGCTGTGCTTTCAGAGGACCCACACTGGCACCGGTCTCTGAGTTCCCTCAGTATTTATTGCCAAAAAGATAAGGGAGTAAATCAGCAGTAAGGCTTACAGATACACGGAGCTGTTACATTTTTCCAGTATCGGGCAGGTGACAGATGTTTTTCTTTTACTGAGATTTAAAGGAATGGTACTGACCTTCAAACCAAGCAGGCTTTGAATATTTATTTAACAAAATACATTCCTTACAGCCCAGAATCTTTACAACTTTAATTAGTATAGCAATGTTTTTAGCAAGGACAAGATTGGGGGTAGAGTCACAGATTAACAGCATCTCAAATATAGAGCCGAATGGAGTCTCTTAAACTTACTTCTATCTATAATAACACAGCAACAGGCTAACCTATTTTTTCCCTACATTTCCCCCTTCTCTTTTTAACACAATCACCATTATCATTATGACACCGAGATTACATACTTTATAAAGTAATAGAATATTACAGAATAAGTGGGGACAGGATGGTGTTAACATTAAAATTAAAGTTGCTAATGAAATTTTAGGGCACGCATAGTCATTGATAACATTTTATCAGGAAATAGGGTTTGAGAGCAGACAACCTGACTGGCCAAAATTTATTAGGTGGGAATTTTTTTCCCTCCCAATAAGCCTGAGAGCACTACAGGATGCCGGGGCTTATTTCATCCCTTTGGCTTCAACTGTAAAAGGCGGCACGCCTCCAAGGGGGTCGTTTATAGGCCTACCCTTAGAGCGCATTCTCCTTCTCAGGGATATTCCATGCTGAGAAAAAGAATTCAGCGATATCTCTCCTATTTGTGTGCAAAAGGAGAAAAGATATGGCTCTGTCCGTCCGGCTCACCGGCGGCCAGTTCAAGGTTACCTCCCTTGTTTCCTGAACATCGCTGTTATCTCGTTCCTTTTTTTTAAGATGCCCAGTTTTCATACTGTTTAAACACACATGCTCTACAAACAATTTGTGTAGTTAAGGCAATTATCATAGGGTCTTGAGGTGACATATATCTTCCTCATCTTACAAAGAAAATAATGGGATTAAAAGATTAAAGACAGACATAAGAAATTACAAAAGTATAAATTTTGAAGAACTAATAAAATGTCCATGAAATCTTCATATTATTATTATTATTTGTTGTTGTTGTTGTTGCTCCAGCCAGTCCCTCTGTTCAAGGTCCCTGACTTTTCGCAACATTTTTTTTTTCTCTTTTTCTCTATACAAATGTGCCATGGCGATGAAGGCTTGTTCGTTCTCTCGATTGTGGCGCAGTATTCTTCGACTGGTCCAGCACACTAAAAACAAACCGATTAAACAGAGACACATAATTCCAAAATTTACTACAGTAGAGTTTTTAATAGACTTAATTCAAGTCGTGGGGTTTAATCCATAAAGATTTTTTGTCACTTGATTTAACGCCTCAGCTCCAGGGACAATATTTAAATGACTTTGAGAGGCTTCAAAAATTTGTTCTTTTAATTTAGAAATGTCTAAAGTGAGATTATCTTCTCTTCCCTGTAAATGGCGTTTTACCATGTTCCAGTGATGTTTAGACTCATTATAAATTTGGGGTGTAATACAAAAATCTGAAGTATTCCAGTCACACTGTAACTGGAAATGATGTTCCAAGCTCATGAGCCTATCTCCCATCCAAATGACAGTTTGTTTAAGATCATTAATTTGATTTGCCAATTTTTGATCGATATCAGATTGTGAATTCCACAACCTTGTGGAATTCTTTTGCCAATTGTCAACAAAGCTTACTGTCTGGACAGAAGAGTGTAATGCGACTCCTGCCACAGCGGCTGTAGATGTGACTGCAATTAATCCCATAATTACTGTAATTAAAGTAAAAACGAATCTTTTGGACCTTTTTAAAATGCCTTTTAATACTTCAGTCAAAATATGAATGGATGGCGAGGCCTCCCATGGTCGATCCATGGACACAGGGATCCACACGCCTTCTCTTGCTCTCACTAGCAGAATATGGTGCTGCCAATCAAAAGTCGAATCAATGCAAGTAAACAATCTGCAATTTTCACAAGTTATAGTTTGGTAGTCTGGTTTAATAACTATATTTCCTACGACTAACATATAAGGGGGTTTTACACAACTTTGTAAAGGAACTGTTAGACTGGAAAATAGGTTGATAGAGTAAAATGACTTACGATTTCTTTTTTCAATAGTTTGGTTTCCAGACCAAATTCTAAGGTGATATGAAGCTACAATAAGCCTCCATAATTCTGGATGTTTAGGACCAAAAACAGGACTTATTATTTTTGGTCTTGGAGTAGAGATTCCTTTTTCTCCCCATTTCTAAGGGTAGAAAGACTGTAATTTTTTGTGCTTAAGTTTGTCTAAATCTTCTGTTAAGTCACTATCCACAGTTGGACTCACTAGTGCACTGGGACAGGATTGAGTTTGTCCTGTGCAATCGTGGTAGAATTGACCTCGAGGTGCCCAATCCATAATAGTTTCAAATGTATTGTTTTGTAAAATCACGGCACTATCGGCTACACATTCTTCTCAAACTAAATCTCTTGTTTCTATGGAAATTTCTTTGGGGCAAGGTTTCCCTTTTGGCCTAAATCTTAATGATCTTTGATAAGAGAAGTCTTGAAAATAGTTTATCTGTGGTTTGAGTGACATTCCGCTTACCATGTGATAAGTAAATCTACAGGTGGGATTGCGAGTAGGCACCTCTACCAACCAATTTTGGATAGCAGGCATTAAACATCTTGGTGCTTTCCCTAGACATATAGGAGGATAACGATACCCAGTGGAAATATTTATTATCATTCCTTCTTCCTCCGGTTTGGCAGGGCAACGATCATCTGTGGGACCAGGTACCCACACACTATTATTAACATATACTTCAATAGGATTATCCATCTATGTGACTGCCCGAATTAAGGGCGGGAAAGGCACATAGGCCCAGTAGGTATAATTAGCTGCAGCTGCTCCTGCAGGCACGGGGAGACTTACCACCGTTGATACAACCACTAAAGCTGCAAGCAGCATTTTTTCTGAGGTTTGTGTCACCTTTGTGCTAGCTAGGCTTTTTCTAGCTAACAGTGTCAGCTTCTTTAACTGTGCCCAGGTTGGCAGCTCCTCCTTCTTGGTGCATGGTGACTTCATCTGTTCTTCTGATATCACCACTTGATTCATCCTGTGAGTCAATGGTGCTCGATTGTAGTGTTTCCGTCTCCGTGGAGGCGCTTTTCTTTGCATCTCCGATGGGTTCATTGTAGAACTTCAAATGTCTAGTGGGTATCCAAATAGGGAGCTGATTTTCTCCTGGTGAAACACAAGCAAAGCCTCTTCCCCAGGTTATTACCTTCCCTATTTCCCATGTCTTATTTTTGTTGTCTTTCCACCAAATCAGTTTTCCTTCATGTGGGCTGTTCTTTTTACCAGTAAGATGTTGTTCTGCAGAAGTAGTAGTCTGATTTCTATAAATGTTTAAAAAATTTAAAGTATAGAGTGCTAGATTAAGCTGCATCTGAGGAGAGGCACACTCCTTACTGTCTCCCCCTTCTTTTTGTTTAACTAACTGAGTTTTGAGTGTTCTATT
>NW_022309125.1:0-12746 GCF_002776525.5 Piliocolobus tephrosceles
AGTAGTCATTCAGGAGCAGGTTGTTCAGTTTCCATGTAGTTGAGCAGTTTTGATTGAGTTTCTTAGTCCGGAGTTCTAGTTTGATTGCACTGTGGTCTGAGAGACAGTTTGTTATAATTTCTGTTCTTTTACATTTGCTGAGGAGTGCTTTAATTCCAATTATGTGGTCAATTTTGGAATAAGTGTGATGTGGTGCTGAGAAGAATGTATATTCTGTTGATTTGGGGTGGAGAGTTCTATAGATGTCTATTAGGTCTGCTTGCTGCAGAGATGAATTCAATTGCTGGATATCCTTGTTAACTTTCTGTCTCGTTGATCTGTCTAATGTTGACAGTGGGATGTTGAAGTTTCCCATTATTATTGTATGGGAGTCTAAGTCACTTTGTAAGTCTCTAAGGACTTGCTTTATGAATTTGGGTGCTCCTGTATTGGGTGCATATATATTTAGGATAGTTAGCTCTTCCTGTTGAATTGATCACTTTACCATTATGTAATGGCCTTCTTTGTCTCTTTTGATCTTTGTGGTTTAAGTTCTGTTTTATCAGAGACTAGTATTGCAACCCCTGCTTTTTTTTTTTGTTCTCCATTTGCTTGGTAGATCCTCCTCCATCCCTTTATTTTGAGCCTATGTATGTCTCTGCATGTGAGATGGGTCTCCTGAATACAGCAGACTGATGGGGCTTGACTCTTTATCCAGTTTGCCAGTCTGTGTCTTTTAATTGGACCATTTAGTCCATTTACATTTAAGGTTAATATTGTTATGTGTGAACTTGATCCTGCCATTATGATATTAACTGATTATTTTGCTCGTTAGTTGATGCAGTTTCTTCCTAGCCTCGATGGTCTTTACATTTTGACATGTTTTTGCAATGGCTGGTACCAGTTGTTCCTTTCCATGTTTAGTGCTTCCTTCAGGGTCTCTTGTAAGGCAGGCCTGGTGGTGACAAAATCTCTAAGCATTTGCTTATCTGTAAAGGATTTTATTTCTCCTTCACTTATGAAACTTAGTTTGGCTGGATATGAAATTCTGGGTTGAAAATTCTTTTCTTTAAGAATGTTGAATATTGGCCCCCACTCTCTTCTGGCTTGTAGAGTTTCTGCCGAGAGATCTGCTGTTAGTCTGATGGGCTTCCCTTTGTGGGTAACCCGACCTTTCTCTCTGGCTGCCCTTAAGATTTTTTCCTTCATTTCAACTTTGGTGAATCTGGCAACTATGTGTCTTGGAGTTGCTCTTCTGGAGGAGTATCTTTGTGGCGTTCTCTGTATCTCCTGAATTTGAATGTTGGCCTGCCCTACTAGGTTGGGGAAGTTCTCCTGGATGATATCCTGCAGAGTGTTTTCCAACTTGGTTCCATTATCCCCCTCACTTTCAGGCACCCCAATCAGACGTAGATTTGGTCTTTTTGCATAATCCTATACTTCTTGCAGGCTTTGTTCATTTCTTTTTCTTCTTTTTTCATTTGGTTTCTCTTCTCTCTTCATTTCATTCATTTGATCCTCAATCGCTGATACTCTTTCTTCAAGTTGATCGAGTTGATTACTGAAGCTTGTGCATTTGTCACGTATTTCTCGTGTCATGGTTTTCATCTCTGTCATTTCGTTTATGACTTTCTCTGCATTAATTATTCTAGTTATCAATTCTTCCACTCTTTTTTCAAGATTTTTAGTTTCTTTGTGCAGGGTACGTAATTCCTCCTTTAGCTCTGAGAAGTTTGATGGACTGAAAACTTCTTCTCTCATCTGGTTAAAGTCATTCTCTGTCCAGCTTTGATCCGTTGCTGGCAATGAGCTGCGTTCCTTTGCAGGGGGAGATGTGCTCTTATTTTTTTGAATTTTCAGCTTTTCTGCCCTGCTTTTCCCCCATCTTTGTGGTTTTATCTGCCTCTGGTCTTTGAAGATGGTGAAATACTGATGGGGTTTTGGTGTGGGTGTCCTTCCTGTTTGTTAGTTTTCCTTCTAAGAGTCAAAACCCTCAGCTGTAGGTCTGTTGGAGATTACTTGAGGTCCACTCTAGACCCTGTTTGCCTGGGTATCAGCAGAAGAGGCTGCAGAAGATAGAATATTGCTGAACAGTGAGTGTACCTGTCTGATTCTTGCTTTGGAAGCTTCCTCTCACATGTGTACTCCACCCTGTGAGGTGTGGGGTGTCAGACTGCCCCTAGTGGGGGATGTCTCCCAGTTAGGCTACTCAGGGGTCAGGGACCCACTTGAGCAGGCAGTCCGTTCGTTCTCAGATCTCAACCTCCCTGTTGGGAAATCCACTGCTCTCTTCAAAGCTGTCAAACAGAGTTGTTTGCGTCTGCAGAGGTTTCTGCTGCTTTTGTTGTTGTTGTTGTTGTTTAGCTGTGCCCTGTCCCCAGAGGTGGAGTCTACAGAGACAGGCAGGCCTCCTTGAGCTGCTATGAGCTCCACCCAGTTAGAGATTCCCAGAGGCTTTGTTTACCTACTTAAGCCTCAGCAATGGCGGGTGCCCCTCCCCCAGCCTTGCTGCTGCCTTCCCGTTAGATCACAGACAGCTGTGCTAGCAATGAGGGAGGCTCCGCGGGTGTGGGACCCACCGGGCCTCGTATGGGATATAATCTCCTGGTGTGCTTGTTTGCTAAGACCCTTGGTAAAGTGCAGTATTGGGGTGGGAATTACCCGATTTTCCAGGTGTTGTGTGTCTCAGTTCCCCTGGCTAGGAAAAGGGATCAAGAAAAAAATCTTAAAGGTAGCTAGATCACATAAAAAGTGAACCCCATAAGGCCAACATCAGCCTTCTTGGCAGAAACCTTACAAGCCAGGACAGATTGGGGACCTATTTCTAGCATCCTCTAAGAAAAGGAGTTCCAATAAGCAATTTCACACACTGGTACGTTAAGCTGCAAAAGTAAAGGAGAAAAAAATTATTGTTTCCAGACAAGCAAGTGTTAAGGGAATTTGTTACCACTAGGGGAGGCTTATTAGAGATCCTTAAGGGAGTCCTAGACATGGAAACAGGAACAATACCCACTACCACAAAAATATACTTAATTACATAGCCCCCAAACCTTATAAAGTGACTGCAGAATAGAAGCTACAAAGCAACCAGCTAACAACTTCATGATAGGATCAAAACCTCACGTATTAGTATTAATCTTGAATATAAATGGTCTACATGCCCCACATAAAAGAAACAGAGTGGCAAGTTTGTTATGATAAACAAGACTCTTTTGTCTTCTCTCTTTAAGAGATTCATCTCACGTGTAATGACACCCATTGATTCAAAGGAAAGAGTTGAAGAAAGATCTATCATACAAATGGAAAAAAGAATAGAATCACTAATTTGACATCAGATAAAAGACCTTAAACCAAGAACAGTAAAAAAGGACAAAGAATAGTACTAAATAATAAAGGGTTCATTTCAACAACAAGATTAATCATATTAAATATATATGTACCCTACATTGGAGAACCTAGATTCATAAAACAAGTACTTCTAGACCAAGGAAAATATTTAGATAGCCACACAATAAAAGTAGGGGACTTCAACACTTTGTTGAGAGCATTAAACAGATCATTAAGGTAGAAAATCAACAAAGATATTTGGGATTGAATTAGACACTTGAGCAATCAGACCTAATAGACTTCTACAGAGCTCTCCATTCATCAAGCACAGAATATACATTCTTCCCTTCTGCACACAGAATAGACTGTAAGATTGACTGCACGCTCAGCCATAAAGCAAATCTCAACAGATTCAAAAAAATCAAAATTATACTCTTAGACCACAGTGGAATAAAAATAGAAATCAATACCAAAGAGATCTCTCAAAAAAAAAAAAAAAAACCCCCCCCCCCACACACACACAAACTCAACTTGTTCCTGAATGACTTTTGGGTAAAGAACAAAGTTACAGCAGAAATCAAAAAATTATTTGAAATAAATAAAAATGGAGACACAACCTACCAAAATCTCTGTGATGCCGCAAAAGCAAAGTTAATAAAAAGGTTTGTAGCACTAAACACACACTTTAGAAAGTTAGAAAGATCTCAAATTAACAATCTAAAAGCATGCCTAGAGGAACTAGAAAAACAAGCACTAACTAACTCCAAAGCTAATGGAAGAAAATAAATAACTAAAATCAGAGCAGAACTGAATGAATTTGAGACCCCAAAATCCATACAAAGAATTAATGAAACCAAAACTTGGTTTCTTTAAAGCATAAACAAGATTGATAAACTGCTAGCTAGATAACAAAGAAGAAAAAAGAGATCTAAATAAGCACACGGAAACAAAAAAGAACCTCAGAAACTATGATGAACACCTCTATGCACACAAACTAAAAATGAATAAATTCCTGGAAACACACGATCTTCCAAGATTGAATGAGAAGAAATGGAAACCCTGAATAAACCAATACTGAGATCCAAAATTGAATCAGTAATAAAAGACCTACCAACTAATAAAAGCACTAGACCAAATGAAATCATAGCCAAAGTCTGGTAGAGATGTACAAAGAGAAGCTGGTACCAATTCTACTGAAACTATTCCAGAAAATAAAGAAGGGACTTCTTACTAAATCATTCTATGAAGCCTGATACCAGCATCACCCAGCATTAAAAAACAGCAGATGTTGGTGAGGCTGTAGAGAAAAGGGAATGTTTATACACTGTTGGCGGGAATATAAATTAGTTTGGCCCCTGTGAAAAGCAGTTTGGAGATTTCTTAAAGAAGTTACAACAGAACTACCATTCAACCCAGCAATTCCACTACTGGGTATATATCCAATAGTAATAATAAATTATTCTACCAAAAGACACAGGCATTCATATGTTTATTGTAGCACTACTCACAGTAGCAAAGACACAGAATAAATCTAGGTGCCCATCGATGGTGGATTGAATAAAGAAAATGTGGTACATATAAACTATTAAATAACACACAGCCATAAAAAAGAATGAAATCATGTTCTTTGATGCAACATGGATGCAGCTGGAGTGGAACATGGATGCATCCCGAGTGAATTAATGCAGGAAAAGAAAACAAAATGCTGCATGGCCTGACTTATAAGTGGAAGCTAAACATTGGGTAAACATGGACAGAAAGATGGCAACAATGTACACTGGGAGCTCCTAGATCGGGAAGGGAGGGACAGTGACAAGTGTTGAAAATCTCACTACTGGGTACTATGCTCGCTACATGAGTTACAGGATCTATCATATCCCAAACATCAACATCACACAACGTACCCACGTAGCAAACCTGCACATCTACCCCCTGAATCTAAAATAAAAGTTGAAATTATTTTAAAAATTAATAAACTGAAGAAGAAATAAATACAAAGATATAATGTGTTCATTGATTCAAAGAGTTAATGTTGGTTAAATGTCCATACAATCCAAAATGATCTACAGATCCAGTGTTATCCTTAACAAAATTCAAAGGAAAATACTCAGAGATATAGAAAAAATAATCCTAAAATGTCTATGGCACTACAAAAGACCCTTAGTAGCCAAAGCAGTCTTTTATAAAAAGAGTAAAGGTGGAGGAATCACACTACCTGATCTCAAAATTTACTATAGAGATAAAGTAATCAAAAGAACATGGTACTGACCGAAAAAAGAAACACGGAGACCAATGGAACAAAATAGTGCACTGACATATAAATCCAGAAGTTTGTGGTCATCTGATTTGCAACAAGGTCACCAAGAACACACAATGAAGAAAGGACAATAAATTGTGCTGGGAACACTGGATATCCACATGCAGAAGAATGAAATTAGGCCATTATATTACTTGATATATAAAAATCAACTCAAAATGGATAAAAGACTTAAATGTAACATATGAATCTGTAAAACTACTAGAAGTAAACATAGAGGAAAATTCCATGACATTGGTCTGAACAACAATATTTTTTGACATGATTTCAAAAGCACGGTCAAGAGAAGCAGGGAATCACAAAATAAAATTGTGTCAAACTAAAAAGCTTCTATCCACCAAAGAAAACAATCAATGAACTGAAGAGACAACCAACAGAATGGGAGAAAATATTCACAAACCGCACATATCTAATAAGGAGTTAATATCCAAAATATATGAGAAACCCAACTCAGCAAAAAACAAATAATTAAAAAATGGGCAAAGGACCTGAATACACATTTCTCAAAAGAAGGTACACAAATGGCCAAAAGGTATATGAAAAAATGCTCAACATTATTAATCATCATGGAAGTACACACTAAAACCATGATGAGATATCAATTCACATCTGTTGGGATGTCTATGATCTCTATGATCATAAAGACATGAGAAAACAAGTATTGGAGAGGGCGTAGAAAAAAGAGAACACTTGTCCACCCTTGATGGGAATATAATTTATTAAGGTCATTATGAAGAAAAGTATGGAGGCATCCCACTGGATTAAAAATAGAACTATCATATCATTTAGCAACCCCCTGCTGAGTACATATCCATAGGAATTGAAATTAGTATTCCAGAGAAATATCTGTACACCCATGTTCATTGTAGCATTATTCAAAAGAGCCAAGATTTGGAGTCAACCTAAGTGTCCAACAGTGGGTGAATGGATAAAGGAGATGTAGTATAGACATACAATGAAATACTATTAAGCCTTAAAAAAGAAGGAAATCCTAGGCTGGGCGCGGTGGCTCAAGCCTGTAATCCCAGCACTTTGGGAGGCCGAAACGAGTGGATCACAAGGTCAGGAGATCGAGACCATCCTGGCCAACACGGTGAAACCCCGTCTCTACTAAAAAAAATAGAAAAAATTAGATGGGCGAGGTGGCGGGCGCCTGTAGTCCCAGCTCCTCAGGAGGCTGAGGCAGGAGAATGGCGTGAACCTGGGAGGCGGAGCTTGCAGTGAGCCCAGATCCGGCCACTGCACTCCAGCCTGGGCGACAGAGAGAGACTCCGTCTCAAAAAAAAAAAAAAAAAAAAAAAAAAAAGAAGAAGAAGAAGAAGGAAATCCTGTCAATTGCAAAAACATAAATGAACCTGGAGGACATTATGTTACATGAAATAAGTCAGACACACACACCCAAAATACTACATGGTTTTACTTAAATGTAAATGTGTAAAAATTGATCTCATAGAGGCAGATGGATGGTAGAATGGTGCTTACCAATGGCTGAAATGTTGCTCGAAGGATACAAAATTTCAGTTAGACAAAAGAAATATGTTCAGGATCTCTACTAAGCAATATAGTGACTACAGTTAATAAAAATGTTTTGTATACTTGAAAATTGCCAAAAGAATAGATTTCAAATGTCATTACCATAAAAAGTTAAGTATGTGAGATTATGGATATATTTATTAGCTTAATTTAGCCATTCAACAATAGACATATATTAAAATATCATGATGTGTATTAAAAAATACACAATTTTATTTGTTAATTAATAACAATAAATTAAAAGATCTACTCTGTGAATTTTTTAAAAAACATCTATTAAAAATAGGTTCTAAGACTTAAATGAAACCACATTTAAAAACTAAAATATGATGGTTATCTTATCTGATAGAAATACCAATCTAGAGATTGTAAAAATAACCAAATGAAAATCCTACAATTGAAAAATACATAATCAAAATGAAAAATTCACTTGAAGAGCTCAATGGCAGTTTGTGGTGACAAAAGAGACAATCAGCAAATTTGATATAGATTAATAGACATTATACAGTCTTAAGAGCAGAGAGAGGATGGGTACAGTGGCTCATGCCTGTAATCTCAGCCCTTTGGGAGGCTGAGGTTGGGTGGATTGATGAAGCTTAGGAGTTCGAGACCAGTCTGGACAACATGGCAAAACATACAAAAATTATAAAATTTACATGGGCATCATGACCCATAGCTGTAGTCCCAGCAACTGATGAGGCTGAGGTGGGAGGACCTCTTGAGCCTGGCGGGAGACAGAGATTGTAGGGAGCCAAGATTATGTCACTGCACTCCAGCTTGGTTGAACAGAGTGAGACCCTGTCTCAAAAAAAAACAACAATAAGACAAAGAAATTTCATTAAAAAAAAAAAAAAAAGAATAAAGAAAAAATAAACAAAACCTTGCAAAAATGTGGGACATTATAAAATGTACCAATATTTGAGTAACAGAAGGAGAAGAGAGATGAAGGAGCAAGAAAAAATATTTGTAAACACTAATGTTTTAAAATTCACTAGGGGGCTCAGCAGTAGATGTGATCAGGCAGAAAAATCAGCAAACTGGTAACCCTGCTACATTTATGCTGGTGAGTTTCATAGTGTCCCATATGTCTCTCAGGCTCTGTTCAATCTTCTACATTGTGAGAACTTTTAAAAATTCTTGTATTGTATATTCTAATCTTGTGTTTTAAAACATAACTTGCCTTTACTGAAAAGATATAAATCAATTGGAGAGGTTAGTTTTCTGCCATTGAAATTTTCCAGGCAATTAGCCGTCAGGGAGTTGTTTCCTATTTGGAAACCACACATAAACCCACATATACACACATGCTTGCACGAATCATTCTAGGTCCTTAACTTTTTATTTTTTCCAAGTCTAAGTTCATTCTAACTTTAATATCTATATCATTACTATTACTATTTTAACATATATGACCATAATTATCTATTTACAGTTATATGCTACTAAATTTATTTCTTCTTGGCATACTAGGAAAATGAAATTCTACCAAGACTTTCTTCTTTTACTGTTTTTCTTAGTTGTTCTTTTTTTTTTATTTTATTATTATACTTTAAGTTCTAGGGTACATGTGCATAAAATGCAGGTTTGTTACATATGTATACTTGTGCCATGTTGGTGTGCTGCACCCATCAACTCGTCAGCACCCGTCAACCAGTCATTTACATCAGGTATAACTCCCAGTGCAATTCCTCCCCCCTCCCCCCTCCCCATGATAGGCCCCGGTGTGTGATGTTCCCCTTCCCGAGTCCAAGTGATCTCATTGTTCAGTTCCCACCTATGAGTGAGAACATGCCGTGTTTGGTTTTCTGTTCTTGTGATAGTTTGCTGAGAATGATGGTTTCCAGCTGCATCCATGGCCCTACAAAGGACACAAACTCATCCTTTTTCATGGCTGCATAGTATTCCATGGTGTATCTGTGCCACATTTTCTTAATCCAGTCTGTCACTGATGGACATTTGGGTTGATTCCAAGTCTTTGCTAGTGTGAATAGTGCCGCAATAAACATACGTGTGCATGCGTCTTTATAGCAGCATGATTTATAATCCTTTGGGTATATACCCAGTAATGGGATGGCTGGGTCATATGGTACATCTAGTTCTAGATCCTTGAGGAATCGCCATACTGTTTTCCATAATGGTTGAACGAGTTTACAATCCCACCAACAGTGTAAAAGTGTTCCTATTTCTCCACATCCTCTCCAGCACCTGTTGTTTCCTGACTTTTTAATGATTACATTTCTAAGTGGTGTGAGACGGTATCTCATTGTGGTTTTGATTTGCATTTCTCTGATGGCCAGTGATGACCAGCATTTTTTCATGTGTCTGTTGGCTGTATGCATGTCGTCTTTTGAGAAATGTCTGTTCATATCCTTTGCCCACTTTTGGATGGGGTTGTTTGTTTTTTCCTTGTAAATTTGTTTGAGTTCTTTGTAGGTTCTGGATATTAGTCCTTTGTCAGATGAGTAGATTGCAAAAATTTTCTCCCATTCTGTAGGTTGCCTGTTCACTCTGATGGTAGTTTCTTTTGCTGTGCAGAAGCTCTTTAGTTTAATTAGATCCCATTTATCAATTTTGGCTATTGCTGCCGTTGCTTTTGGTGTTTTAGACATGAAGTCCTTGCCCATGCCTATGTCCTGAATGGTACTACCTAGGTTTTCTTCTAGGGTTTTTATGGTATTAGGTCTAACATTTAAGTCTAATCCATCTTGAATTAATTTTCGTATAAGGAGTAAGGAAAGGATCCAGTTTCAGCTTTCTACTTATGGCTAGCCAATTTTCCCAGCACCGTTTATTAAATAGGGAATCCTTTCCCCATTTCTTGTTTCTCTCAGGTTTGTCAAAGATCAGATGGCTGTAGATGTGTGGTATTATTTCTGAGGACTCTGTTCTGTTCCATTGGTCTATATCTCTGTTTTGGTACCAGTACCATGCTGTTTGGTTACTGTAGCCTTGTAGTATACTTTGAAGTCAGGTAACGTGATGCCTCCAGGTTTGTTCTTTTGACTTAGGATTGTCTTGGCAATGTAGGCTCTTTTTTGGTTCTATATGAACTTTAAAGCAGTTTTTTCCAATTCTGTGAAGAAACTCATTGGTAGCTTGATGGCAATGGCATTGAATCTATAAATTTCCTTGGGCAGTATGGCCATTTTCACAATATTAATTCTTCCTATCCATGAGCATTGTATGTTCTTCCATTTGTTTGTGTCTTCTTTTATTTCACTGAGCAGTGGTTTGTAGTTCTCCTTGAAGAGGTCCTTTACATCCCTTGTAAGTTGGATTCCTAGGTATTTTATTCTCTTTGAAGCAATTGTGAATGAATGTTCATTCATGATTTGGATCTCTGTTTGTCTGTTACTGATGTGTAAGAATGTTTGTGATTTTTGCACATTAATTTTGTATCATGAGACTTTGCTGAGGTTGCTTATCAACTTAAGGAGATTTTGGGCTGAGACAATGGGGTTTTGTAAATATACACTCATATCATCTGCAAACAGAGACAATTTGACTTCTTCTTTTCCTAACTGAATACCCTTTATTTCTTTCTCTTGCCTGATTGCCCTAGCCAGAACTTCCAACACTATGTTGAATAGGAGTGGTGAGATAGGGCATCCCTGTCTTGTGCCAGTTTTCAAAGGGAATTTTTCCAGTTTTTGCCCATTCAGTATGATATTGGCTGTGGGTTTGTCATAAATCGCTCTTATTATTTTGAGGTACGTTCCATCAATACCGAATTTGTTGAGCATTTTTAGCATGAAGGGCTGTTGAATTTTGTCAAAGGCCTTTGCTGCATCTATTGACATAATCATGTGGTTTTTGTCTTTGGTTCTGTTTATATGCTGGACTACGTTTATTGATTTGTGTATGTTGAACCAGCCTTGCATCCCAGGGATGAAGCCCACTTGATCATTGTGGATAAGCTTTTTGATGTGCTGCTGGATCCGGTTTGCCAGTATTTTATTGAGGATTTTTGCATCGATGTTCATCAGGGATATTAGTCGAAAATTCTCTCTTTTTGTTGTGTCTCTGCCAGGCTTTGGTATCAGGATGATGTTGGCCTCATAAAATGAGTTAGGGAGGATTCCCTCTTTTTCTATTGATTGGAATAATTTCAGAAGAAATGGTACCAGCTCCTCTTTGTATCTCTGGTAGAATTCAGCTGTGAATCCATCTGGTCCTGGATTTTTTTGGTTGGTAGGCTATTAATTATTGCCTCAATTTCAGAGCCTGCTATTGGTCTATTCAGGGATTCAGCTTCTTCCTGGTTTAGTCTTGGGAGAGTGTAAGTGTCCAGGAAGTTATCCATTTCTTGTAGATTTTCTAGTTTATTTGCATAGAGGTGTTTATAGTATTCTCTGATGGTAGTTTGTATTTCTGTATATCCCCTTTATCATTTTTTATTGCATCTATTTGATTCTTCTCTCTTTTCTTCTTTATTAGTCTTGCTAGCTGTCTATCAATTTTGTTGATCTTTTCAAAAAACCAACTCCTGGATTCATTGATTTTTTGGAGGGATTTTTGTGTCTCTATCTCCTTCAGTTCTGCTCTGATCTTAGTTATTTCTTGCCTTCTGCTAGCTTTTGAATGTGTTTGCTCTTGCTTCTCTAGTTCTTTTAATTGTGATGTTAGAGTGTCCATTTTAGATCTTTCTAGCTTTCTCTTGTGGGCATTTAGTGCTATAAATTTCCCTCTACACAGTGCTTTAAATGTGTCCCAGAGATTCTGGTATGTTGTATCTTTGTTTTCATTGGTTTCAAAGAACATCTTTATTTCTGCCTTCATTTCATTATGTACCCAGTAGTCATTCAGGAGCAGGTTGTTCAGTTTCCATGTAGTTGAGCAGTTTTGATTGAGTTTCTTAGTCCGGAGTTCTAGTTTGATTGCACTGTGGTCTGAGAGACAGTTTGTTATAATTTCTGTTCTTTTACATTTGCTGAGGAGTGCTTTAATTCCAATTATGTGGTCAATTTTGGAATAAGTGTGATGTGGTGCTGAGAAGAATGTATATTCTGTTGATTTGGGGTGGAGAGTTCTATAGATGTCTATTAGGTCTGCTTGCTGCAGAGATGAATTCAATTGCTGGATATCCTTGTTAACTTTCTGTCTCGTTGATCTGTCTAATGTTGACAGTGGGATGTTGAAGTTTCCCATTATTATTGTATGGGAGTCTAAGTCACTTTGTAAGTCTCTAAGGACTTGCTTTATGAATTTGGGTGCTCCTGTATTGGGTGCATATATATTTAGGATAGTTAGCTCTTCCTGTTGAATTGATCACTTTACCATTATGTAATGGCCTTCTTTGTCTCTTTTGATCTTTGTGGTTTAAGTTCTGTTTTATCAGAGACTAGTATTGCAACCCCTGCTTTTTTTTTTTGTTCTCCATTTGCTTGGTAGATCCTCCTCCATCCCTTTATTTTGAGCCTATGTATGTCTCTGCATGTGAGATGGGTCTCCTGAATACAGCAGACTGATGGGGCTTGACTCTTTATCCAGTTTGCCAGTCTGTGTCTTTTAATTGGACCATTTAGTCCATTTACATTTAAGGTTAATATTGTTATGTGTGAACTTGATCCTGCCATTATGATATTAACTG
>NW_022309126.1:0-2066 GCF_002776525.5 Piliocolobus tephrosceles
CAATATATTTTCTAGTATCATTCAACTGGAATGTTAACATTGTGATACTACATTAACATTTCTTAAACGTTTAATTAGCCCCAACTCATGTTCTATTAAATATATCATTTCAAGCCATACATTACTCTTTAGTATTCTGGTGACCAATTCTTTTCCTGGGTGGAAAGTTGATGAAAAGTTCCAGGTTTCTCTCTGTTGTAATCATGTTCTTTCAGGTAGTGGTAGATGACCACATTTAGCTACTTGAATGTCTTAGAGTAATAAACTCTATCACAGAAGTAGTTACATAAACTAATTGCAGCATAAATATTCATTAGTATTATTCGATATATGAAAGACCAAAACACTCTATAATAGATCTATTTCTCCATGTATTTTATTGTACTTCATGTTGTTTCTTTCTTGGCTTAAACTCATATTTCATTGACCAATTAGGCTTGTTTTTCATTCGTATCTCTCTTTGTTCTCACATTTTAAATAGAAATTTTTGGGGAGTCATGGTCTTGCTCTGGTCCCCAGGCTGGAGTGTAGTGGTATGATCTTGGTTCACTACAGTCTCCACCTTTCAGGCTCAAGTGATCCTCCCACATCAGCCTCCCGAGCAGCTGTGACTACAGGCACAGACCATCATGCCTGACTCCTTTTTGTATTTCTGTGTAGAGATGTGTTCTCATTATGTTGCCCAGGCTGGTCTCAAACTCCTGAACTCAAGCAGTCCACCCACCTTGGCCTTGCAAAGGGCTGGGATTACAGGTGTGAGCCACCATGTCTGGGCAACATTGAGTTTTATTTAAAGGAATTGATTAGGGCTGGGTGTGCTAGTGCACACTGGTTATCTCAACAGTTTGGGAGGCAGAAGTGGAAGGTTTACTTGAGCCTAGGAGGTTGAGACCAGCCTGGGCAGTATAATGAGGCCTTGTCTCTACAAAAATAACAATAAATACATTAGCCTGGCATGATGGTATGCACCTGTAGTTCCAGCTATCAGGAAGTTGAGGTGGGAATATTGCCTGAGGTCGGGAGGCTGAGACTGCAGTGAGTCATAATCATACCACTGCATTCTAGCCCTGGGTGGCAGAATGAGATCCAGTTTCATAAAAAGAGAATGATAAGAAACTCTTGAAGCAACCCATTATAATTTTTTAAATGGAAACTAACTCTTGTTATTTCCTTAGAAGTGTGTCCCCAAGGATGTGTCACAGCCTTTACCTGGACCTTCCCATGAAAAAGGCAACAGAATAGTCAATGGAAAAGGAGAAGGTGAGAACTGGATTTTATTTTAAAAGTCATTGGAATGTTTCTTTTAAAATATGAGCACTAATATAGTCTACTAGCTAAAGAAAATGTCCTATTAACTATAGTAAGTAAAGGAGAAGTAAAATGGTGATAAGTTGTATCTCTAACCAAGGGTCAGCTATTGATTCTATTGGGAGCACTGCTGAAGGAGCTGAGTCATGAGTTCCATTTTAAGATACTCTAAAAACTGAGGCAAGTCAGGAGAGAGGGAGGAGGAAATGAATAAAAGAGAAAGAAAGAATGAAGAGGGCAGAGTGTACATGGAATAAATTTTAAAAAGCATATGCGGGTATGAGTAATGGAAGGTAGTAAAGTCAAATTGATCTGTAGAAGAAGGAAGAACAGGGTGTTAGAAATAGCAAAGAAGATAAAGTGAGCTTCCAGTACCAAAATGTGTCAGTAAATTAGAGTAACATTTTCCTATTATATTTTCTTGCTGTCATCCTCACTACTGGGGAGGCATTAAGGATTGAGGTGCTTTACCACACAGACCTGTGTTTTATCTACCATAGACGAATATCACCGTAAATGGTCAGCCATGTATGGCTAGAATTTAGTTTTATAGAAAATGGTGTAAATTCGTGGGATAGTATCATATAGGCCAAATTAACATAGTTGAAAAGAATAGTGTTGGGTGATTTTTGGAGAAGAAATTAAGTAGAGATGGTATTGCCTGATTAAAAGTTCATTAGAAACATTATGGCTTAAAATGTAGTATTAAATTCAGGGACATAGTAGGGAAGAAATTGACGCTAGACCAAACAGGGCAA
>NW_022309127.1:0-1888 GCF_002776525.5 Piliocolobus tephrosceles
AAAAAAAAAAAAAAAAAAATAATAATAAAAAGTATTTTTTAAGGGTATATATTTTTACTTTTTTGAAGGACAAAAAACATATTTTCGACTTGTCTTTATATGCTTCTACCTATTGCCATGTTATATGTTTTAATGTATATACATTTGGATGTTGTATAATAATTGAGCTATAAAATAAAGGCATAAATATAACACTATTGCTGTTTATTAAACAACATTAGGTTCTACAACACTCGAATACAAAAATAATGCCAAAATGAACGTGAGACATATATCTACATATAGGAAGATAACGCTACATTATAACTTATTAAATTAAAAAACATATGTATTCACAGTGTCGTTAAAAAAAAAAAATGTACTAGGGTACACATATTTGCCTTAACTTTCATTGAAGAACTTATTAATTGTTTTATATTACATAACTTATACATGTGTACATTCCAGCTCAAAACATAAAGCGTTATTCTTTTTTTTTTTTTTTTTTTTTTTTACAAGGATAAATGAGCATTGTATTTTTTAATAAAAATTTTTTTAGTTTAATATAATTTGGTTTATTTTTCCATTATTAAAAAAAAAAAAAAAAACAAAAAAATACACACAGTACAAGTGTGTATATATGTATATAAATAGTTTAAAAATTAGTTCATAATATTTTGGTACTATTATAAGTTTTTTTTTGTAAAATAGCCTTTTTTCCATGTTAAATATATATACAAATATAAATATTAATATATGTAAACTTTAAATTAAACCATGTTTATAATGACTATATTGTAAATTTATACTTATGTTGTAAAAAAAAAAAAAAAAAAAGAAAAAAAGAAAATAATTTTAACAAAATTTACTCTTTAAAAAAACACATACATTTTTGTAGCTAAAAAAAAAAAATATTTTCACAATTTTAACCAACTTATTTATCCATTTACTTATCAATTTATTTTAAATTTATAAAATGATCGTAAAACTCAAAGCTAAATATAAGCATAAAATTCTTGTAGTGATAAAAGTAATAGCATATGTGTCACATGTCATTACGATCCATAGCACATTCCATAAAACAACAGTTTATAACAAAAATTGTGTATATATTAAATACTAACAATTTGGTGTTTTTAAAAAAATATATTATTATTCCCTATGAAAATTTCCTTTTATAGTCATCGTTGAATAATTACAAACGCATGTATACGTGCATACGCTCACATATGTATGAATACATAATATGGCAACACAATGATTAAGCACTTTCCTCCCTACGCCTTCAGTATGTAATGTTCTATTTGACTACATTATAAATATAATTCATATTTCGTTTGAAGCTAAAATTAAAAAAATGTGTTCACGTTATTAAATTTTAATATATATATATATATATATATATATATATATATAGAGAGAGAGAGAGAGAGAGAGAGAGAGAGCAAGTTAACTTATTTTTTGAATCTTGTTTTTCTTTTTTTCTAATTAAAAAAAACATATTATAAAACAAAATAGTTTAATTATAGATTTATGCACCATATAGCATAAAAAAAAATATAGTTGTAAAGTCTATTATATGTACACATTTAAGCATGAAACAAACAGAAATTAATTATACTATTATCCAAAATGTAATTAATATTAATATACATAAGTGTATAAATACAATCTCACACACATATGTGTATACATATATAAAATAAGTTAAATAGCTATTTTGTTTTTGTAAAACATAGATAATTGTGTGGTGCTATATTTTAGCTACATCTATTTTTTTATATGCGCTCTACCTTTCTCTATCTATACTTCCTATTTTTTCTACCTTATATGCTCCTTTATAGTCTCCCTTCATTTCTCCCCTTATTGTCGTTTTGTTTCATTTTCTGTTTTTTTTTTTTTTTTTACG
>NW_022309129.1:0-1298 GCF_002776525.5 Piliocolobus tephrosceles
TTGAGCATTTCTTTAAAACCGTTTTTGTGGAATCTGCAAAGGGATATTCGGGAGCCCATAGAGTACAATGGCAAAAAAGGAAATATCTTCTGGTAAAAACTGGAGAGAAGCTTTCTGAGCAATTCCTATGTGATGTGTGCATTCATCTCATAGAGATAAACGTTTCCACTGAGGGAGCACTTTTGCATCACTGTTTTTGTAGTGTCTGAGAAGGGATATTTGGGAGCGCATCGAACCTTAGTGCGATGAAGGAAACATTGTCAGACAAAAACTAGAAAGAAGCTTTCTGAGAAACTGCATTGTGTTTTGTGAATTCATCTCACCGAGTTACACAATCCATTTCATGGAGCAGTTTGATAGCACTGATTTTTTGGGAATCTGAGAAGGGATATGTTGGATCGCATTGAAGTCTTTGATGACAAAGGAAATATCCTCAGATAAAAACCAGAAGGAATCTTTCTGTTAAAACAATTTGTGATGTGTGAATTCATCTCATAAAGTTACACCCTTCTTTTCACTGAGAAATTTGCTAACACATTTTTCGTGGAATCTGCAGTGGGATATTAAGGAGTGCATAGAGGAATATGGTGAAAAAGGACATATCCTCAGATAAAAACTAGTAAGAAGCTTACTGGGAAACCACTTTGTGATGTGTGAATTCATTTCACAGGGTTGTACCTTTCTTTTCATGGAGTAGTATGGTAGCACTGTTTTTGGGGATTCTACAATAGAATAAATTGGATCCCTTTGAAGTATACGGTGACAAAGGAAATATCCTCAGACAAAAACAAAAAGGAAACTTTCTGAGAAACTGCTTTGTGACATGTGAATTCATCTCACAGGGTTACATGATTCTTTTCATGTAGCAGTTTTCATCACACTGTTTTTGGGGAATCTGAGAAGGGATATTTTGGATCTCCTTGAAGCCTATGGTGACAAAGGAAATATAATGAGATAAAACCAGAAAGAATTTTTCTGAGAAACTTCTTTGTGATGTGCGTATTCATCTCACGGAGGAAAAGCTTTCTTTTCACAGAGAAGTTTGCTAACACTGTATTCATGGAATCTACAAACTGATATTTGGGAGCGAGTTGAGACCTATGGTGAAAAAGGAAATATCTTCACATAAAAACAAGAAAGAATCTTTCTGAGAAACTTCTTTGTGATGTGTGAATTCATCTCACAGTGTTACACCACTCTTTTCATAGAACAGTTTACTGACCCTATTTTCATGGATTCTGCTATAGGATATTTTGTGTCACATTGAAGCCCATGGTGACAAAGGAAATATCCTCACA
>NW_022309130.1:0-3242 GCF_002776525.5 Piliocolobus tephrosceles
TTCTAGTTTTTATCTGAGGATATTTCCTTTGTCACCATGGGGTACAATGCAATCCCAAATTTCCCCTCACAGATTCCCCAATAACAGTGCTAGAAAACTGCTCCGTGTAACTGTGTGAGATGAATTCAGGAATCATATAGCAGTTTTCCACAAAGCTTCTTTCTAGTTTTTGTCTGAGGATATTTCCTTTGTCACCATAAGCTTCAATTCTCTCCGATTTATCCCACTGCAGATTCCACGAAAAAAGTGTTAGCAAACTCTCAATGAAAAGAACACTGTAACTCTGTGAGATGAATTCACACATCACAAGCAGTTATTTGTTACTACAAGCTTCAATGAGCTCCAAAATATCCTATTGCAGATTCCACTAAACAGTGTTATCAAAGTGCTCAATGAAAAGAATGGTGTAACTCTGTAGGATGAATTCATGCATCAGGACGCAGTTTCTCAGAAAGCCTCTTTCCAGTTTTTATCTGAGGATATTTCCTATTTCAACATAGGCCTCAATGCAATCCCAAAATATCCCTTTGCAGATTCCAAGAAAACAGTGTTTTCAAACTGCTCCATGAAAGGAAGTTGTATTTCTGTGAGATGAATTATCACATCACAAAGCAGTTTCTCAGAAATCCTCTTTCTAGTTTTTATATCAGGGTATTTCCTTTGTCATCAAAAGCTTCAATGCACTCTGAAATATCCCATTAGAGATTCCAAGAAAACAGTGTTAGCAAAATGCTCAATGAAAAAAACTGTAACTGTGTGAGATGAATTCACACATCACAAATCAGTTTCTCAGAAAGTTCTTTATAGTTTTTATTTGAGGATAATTCTTTTCTCACCATAGGCTTCAATGTGATCCAAAATATCCCTTCTCAGATTCCCCAAAAACAGTGCTACTAAACCGACCCATGAAAAGTTTCGTGTAACTCTGTGAGATGAGTTAACACATCACAAAATGCTTTCTGAGAAGATTCTTTCTAGTTTTTATATGAGGGTATTTCCTTTGTCAACATAAGCTTAAAATGCACTCTGAAATATCCTATTGTGCATTCCGAGAAAACAGTATTAGCAAGCTGCTCAATGCAAAGAACAGTATAACTCTGTAAGATGAATTCACACATCACAAAGAAGTTTTTTTTTCTTTTTTTATTATACTTTCAGTTCTAGAGTACATGTGCATAACGTGCAGGTTTGTTACATATGTATACTTGTGCCATGTTGGTGTGCTGCACCCATCAACTCGTCAGCACCCATCAATTCATCATTTATATCAGGTATAACTCCCAATGCAATCCCTCCCCCCTGCCCCCTCGCCATGATAGGCCCCGATGTGTGATGTTCCCCTTCCCGAGTCCAAGTGATCTCATTGTTCAGTTTCTGCCTATGAGTGATTGCTAAGAATGATGGTTTCCAGCTGCATCCATGTCCCTACAAAGGATGCAAACTCATTCTTTTTTATGGCTGCATAGTATTCCATGGTGTATATGTGCCACATTTTCTTAATCCAGTCTGTCACAGATGGACATTTGGGTTGATTCCAAGTCTTTGCTATTGTGAATAGTGCCACAATAAACATACGTGTGCATGTGTCTTTATAGCAGCATGATTTATGATCCTTTGGGTATACACCCAGTAGTGGGATGGCTGGGTCATATGGTCTTCTAGTTCTAGATCCTTGAGGAATTGCCATACTGTTTTCCATAATGGTTGAACTAGTTTACAATCCCACCAACAGTGTAAAAGTGTTCCTATTTCTCCACATTCTCTCCAACACCTGTTGTTTCCTGACTTTTTAATGATTGCCATTCTAACTGGTGTGAGATGGTATCTCATTGTGGTTTTGATTTGCATTTCTCTGATGGCCAGGGATGACGAGCATTTTTTCATGTGTCTGTTGGCTGTATGAATGTCTTCTTTTGAGAAATGTCTGTTCATATCTTTTCCCCACTTTTGCATGGGGTTGTTTGTTTTTTTCTTGTATATTTGTTTGAGTTCTTTGTAGATTCTGGATATTAGCCCTTTTTCAGATGACTAGATGGCAAACGTTTTCTCCCACTCTGTAGGTTGCCTGTTCACTCTCATGGTAGTTTCCTTTGCTGTGCAGAAGCTCTTTAGTTTAATTAGATCCCATTTGTCAATTTTGGCTTTTGTTGCCATTGCTTTGGTGTTTTAGACATGAAGTCCTTGCCCATGCCTATGTCCTGAATGGTACTACCTAGATTTTCTTCTAGGGTTTTTATGGTGTTAGGTCTAACATTTAAGTCTCTAATCCATCGTGAATTAATCTTTGTATAAGGAGTAAGGAAAAGATCCAGTTTCAGCTTTCTACTTATGGCTAGCCAATTTTCCCAGCACCATTTATTAAATAGGGAATCCTTTCCCCATTTCTTGTTTCTCTCAGGTTTGTCAAAGATCAGATGGCTGTAGATGTGTGTTATTATTTCTGAGGACTCTGTTCTGTTCCATTGGTCTATATCTCTGTTTTGGTGCCAGTACCACAATGTTTTGGTTACTGTAGCCTTGTAGTATACTTTGAAGTCAGGTAGCATGATGCTTTGTTCTTTTGACTTAGGATTGTCTTGGCAATGCGGGCTCTTTTTTGGTTCCATATGAACTTTAAAGCAGTTTTTTCCAATTCTGTGAAGAAACTCATTGGTAGCTTGATTGGGATGGCATTGAATCTATAAATTACCTTGGGCAGTATGGCCATTTTCACGATATTGTTTCTTCCTATCCATGAGCATGGTATGTTCTGAAAAAAATAAACAATCAGATCGAAAAGTGGTCAAAGGTTATGAACAGACATTTCTCAAAAGAAGACATGCATACAGCCAACAGACACATGCAAAAATGCTCGTCATCCCTGGCCATCAGAGAAATGCAAATCAAAACCACAATGAGATACCATCTCACACCAGTTAGAATGGCAATCATTAAAAAGTCAGGAAACAACAGGTGCTGGAGAGGATGTGGAGAAATAGGAACACTTTTACACTGTTGGTGGGATTGTTAACTAGTTCAACCATTATGAAAAATAATATGGCAATTCCTCAAGGATGTAGAACTAAAAGTACCATATGACCCAGCCATCCCATTACTGGGTGTATACCCAAAGGATTATAAATCATGCCACTATAAAGACACATGGACACATACGTTTATTGTGGCATTATTCATAATAGCAAAGACTTGGAATAAACCCAAATGTCCATCAGTGACAGACTGGATTAAGAAAGTGTGGCACA
>NW_022309132.1:0-1013 GCF_002776525.5 Piliocolobus tephrosceles
TTTATTCTTTTTTTTTTTATCCTTTTTTTTATTAAGAGAAAATAAACTACGTCTTTTTATTAATTGCTTATTTTCTACATTTTTATTTGCTTGTATATCTAAACCTGTTTTTGTTAAAACGTCAAGAAAGTTCTGCTGTGTATGCAATAATTGTATAATTCCCCAATTTGTTTGTCTGTTTTTGTTTATTAAATCATTTTTATGATGGATGATAATAGTTTTTTTATAAAAACATGTATTTAAATTATTATTTTTTGTTAATTCTACATTTTTATTTTTTAAACAATTTAAAATGGTTATTATATGTTTTATATCAATATAGTTAGCTAAATTTTTGATGACGTTTGAAAAAAATAATAATTTTTCCTCTTGTTTTAATTTATGTTCATGTTTATCTTGACTAGTTAAAGTTATTCTATTCGAAATAAAAGGTTCAGGTTTATATGTTTTATACGAATAATTGTATATATTTAAATAGCATGATTTTATATTACCCCAACAATTTCTTATTTTTGTACATAAACATAAAATTATAATTATGTATATTAAGAACACTATTAGATATTTTATTCTAGACACTTTTATTAAAGCAATATGCCTAGTGGTGCTTGCTGTTGTCATCTTTTTTGTTTTTGCGTTATGATGCACGTAATTCAGTTAGTTGTTATTCGGTAGTTTGTGCTATGCTCTTGTGTAGCAATATATATATATATATGTTATATGTGTCTGTATATTTGAATCGTTATATATGCATTATTTTTACAAAAATGCAATTTGAAAATTTTTTTAATCATACCTATATGTAGTTATATGTATATATAAATATATATATATATATATATATATATATTTTAAAAAATTAGATAAGTTAACAATATGATCTAAAAACAAAAAATGCATCGTTGTTTTGGCAAACTAAAAATTAAACAAAAATATAAAAAGTAAAATAAAATGCCTACAGGGGCGTGTGCACTGTTAATTATTTTAACACATATTTTTTTTTTTTTTTTTTT
>NW_022309133.1:0-5571 GCF_002776525.5 Piliocolobus tephrosceles
CGGCGGAGGCGCGGGGACCGCAGTGCGCGCGGCGCCCGCCCGCGCCCGCAGCGCCACCCCCCGTCTGGGGACCCGCGCGGGGTCTGCGGGGCGGGGCCAGCCTCCCCGCCGCCCCTCGGTCCGCTCCCGGCGTCGCCCTCGCCGGCGGACTGCGTGGGGGGCAGGACCCCCGCTTCTCCCCCAGTTCTCTCCAGGCTGACCCTGGGTCCTGGTCAAGCCTCCCGCCTCCAAATTCAGGAGGGGAATCCGGCTGTTCTCCTCCCTCACACTAGGAGGCCTCAGGACGCTGGAGGGAGAGGGAGGGGACCTGCGCGGTGGATCCCAGGGGAGCTGGTTCCAGGGCCCACCGGTGCCTGCCCCCGACCCCCGACCCATGAGAAGTCCCCGAATCCTCCAGCTCCACCCATGCCCGGTGCCGCAGCTCAGAGAGGGTGCTGTGACCCTAAGGGGCAAGAGCAGGGCGGGCGGAGCGGGTCAGAGGGCCAACGCCGGTGGACGGATGGGTCCGGTGGGAGTGCGCGAAGGACAGGCTGGCAGCCCAGTGCGGGACGCAGGCGGCCCTGAGGACCGCACCTGCCAGAGAGGGTGGCCTCCGGCACTCCAGCGCGCAGGCCCGGGGCTTCTCCGCTTCCTCACCCGGGGCTTCCCTGCCCTCCTGGGTCTGCCTTCTGCCTGTGGAGCCCTCGGGCTTGCTGGTCACCGTGGGGTAGCGGACCAGGGCTTCGAGGGCCTCCGCTGCCACGCTGTGACCAGCTCTGGCCCTGCACCTGGCCCTGAACAGCCTGGCCTCCTTCAGCTCCTCTCTCCGCTGGACTGGCCAGACCGCACCTGCTCTAGGCAGAGCCCAAGGGCCTGCAGAGTGCTGAGCTCAGAGGGGACAGTGCCCCTGGTGCGGGAGCTCGCGTGGGCAAAACAGGCTGGAGGAGCGGCCCTGCCCATAGGGTCTGGCTTGGCCCCTCCGTGGGGCCTCGAGCTAGTATCACTCAGAAGAGCAATAGGGAGAGCTGTGCGGGTGACAGGGGCGCTGCTGGAGGAGTCCTTACGGGGCCCTGGCAAGATGGTGGAGCAACTGAGGCAGCCTGGGCCTGGAGAGGGCCGGGAGCTGCCGCAGGCTCTGCTCGCCGACCCGGCGCGCGCCCGAGGAAGCACCAGGCCGCAGGCCCCGCCCCCTCCGCGAGACCCCGCCCCGTAAGCATGAGGCCCCGCCCCGTCACGAGGCTCCGCCCCCCAGGCCCGGACTTTCCAGCTCCGCCGTTCAGAGCTGGGGAACCCCAAGCCGAGTCTTGGTCATATCCGAACCGGGTCTTTCGGGAAACCCTGGAGCGCGGAGGCTTCTGGGAAATAAAATTTCCACGGTCTGGCCCTGCCTTGTTAGCGCATGCGCCATAGGCACCACGCAAGGGGCGGGCAGAGCAGTGGGCGGGGCTTCCGGCGCCTTCGCAGTGGACCTCCGTCGCCGGCCTCTTAAGTTTTGGGTCCCCAGGAGCACCCAGTTCTCCCCAAATCGGGGCCGGGTTGCCTGAACTCATGTCCTGACCGGTCTGGCTTGCCCCACACAGGCCACGTCTGACTGGACGCCGCCCTTCCTGGTGCTCCCCTGGGCCCCAAGGCATGAGTCGCCCCCGCGGCACTCCCCGGTGCCCGCTGCACCCCTGCCTGCGCCCGTGCTTGGCTGGAGGCGGGGGGCCCAGGGTGGGGACGCTGGGGGGACGCGTGTGGCCCCCACGCCCGCCAGCCAGAGAGTAACTGCAGTTTGATAAATGAGCTAAAAACGTCAGTAGTGTTTAAAGCCCGTGTCATTGTAAGATAAGACCTGTGACAAAACGTGCAAATCAAACACTTTTTATTAGTGAAAAAAGCAGAAAAGCCACTGGGCACGGTGGCTCACGCCTGGAATCCAGCACTTTGGGAGGTGGAGTTTGAGATCAGCCTAGGCAACATAGTGAGACCTACGTCTCTATGAAGAATCCGCTGGCCCGGTGGTGTACCTGTAGTCCTTCCAACTACTCAGGAGGCCGAGGTGGGAGGATCACTACAGCCCAGGAGGTTGAGGCCACAGTGAGCCAGATCATACTACTGCACCTCAGCCTGGATGGAAAACTGAGACCCTGTCTCAAACAAACAAAAATCGGCCGGGCGCGGTGGCTCACACCTGTAATCCCAGCACTTTGGGAGGCCAAGGCAGGCAGATCACCTGAGGTCAGGAGTTTGAGACTATCCTGGCCAACATGGAGAAACCCTGTTTCTACTAAAAATACAAAAAATTAGCCAGGCGTGGTGGTGGGTGCCTGTAATCCCAGCTACTCGGGAGGCTGAAGCAGGAAAATCACTTGAACCCAGGAGGCAGAGGCTGCAGTGAGCCCAGATCACGCCACTGCACTGCAGCCTGGGCAACAGAGCAAGACTCCATCTCAGAAAAATAAAAATAAAAAAAGCAGAAAGCCTCCAAGAGCCTAAGGCTCTCAAACATCTTGGTCTCTGCTAAGTAGAGGCTCAGAGACTTAGAGGCCCTGCCTCAGCCGGGGCTTTGCGATGTGTGAGCAATGGCTGGGGACTGCAGGCCCGGGAATCTGAGGGCCTCACCCCACTTCCTTTCCAGAGCCATGACCTCAGGCTCACCTCCTGCCCTCCTCTCTGGCAAGTTGCAGATGCCCTTTAGGGCCCCGGCCATGCCCCGGATGTGAGGGTCTGAGTCACCAGTTTGGCAGTGCCCCTCAAAGCCCAGGCCTGGGCTGACGCCCACCTGAGGACGAGGAGTGGGCCAGCTGCCATGCTCCAGTTGCTGAGGCCTCTTGGGATCTTGGGAACCCCATCTCTGAGCCCCGCCCCATTGCCCCGCCCCTCCCAAGGAGGGAAAAGGCGGCTGCCAGTCGCTCAACTCAGGCACTGGGACCTAGAGCTTAGAAGACCGAGAGGACAGACTGCCACGCTGCCACCACAGGTGAGCCCTCGGCCGCCGGGACTGCCCTGAACGCAGGGGCACTGCAGGGTCAGCCCCCTTCTCTCCCATCTCTCAGCCTCTGCCCGCCATTCCCAGCTTCATCCCAGGACCAATGCCACCAGGGTAGGGGGAGGATCCCTGGCAGGGGTGGCAGCTGGGAGACACCAGCCCTTGCTCACTGACACTTGGCTCACACCAATGACACTAGCCTCGCGCACACGTTTGGAGGTGACAGCACCCCAGGCACTGATGCCTTGGGGATGCTGGCCTAGGGCAAGGCATGCTGCTCCTGGGTGGGGGCTTTCTTGGGCCACAGGCTCGTGGGCAGCCTCCCACTCCGCTGAGTCCATATCTGTCTTCTCTGCCCACTCCCTGCAGGCTGGACCATGGACCCCCAAGAGATGGTCGTCAAGAACCCATATGCCCACATCACCATCCCCCGGGCTCACCTGCGGCCTGACCTGGGGCAGCAGTTAGAAGTGGCTTCCTCCTGTTCCTCATCCTCAGAGATGCAGCCGCTGCCAGTGGGGCCCTGTGCCCCGGAGCCAACCCGCCTCATGCAGCCGACTGAGGTCCCAGGGCCCAAGGGCATCAAGGGTGACCAGAGGGCTGCCCCCATCCAGAACCATCAGGCCTGGCAGCAGCCTGGCAACCCCTACAACAGCAGTCAGCGCCCGGCCGGACTGACCTATGCCGGCCCTCCGCCCGTGGGGCGTGGCGATGACATCGCCCACCACTGCTGCTGCTGCCCCTGCTGCCGCTGCTGCCACTGCCCCCCTTTCTGCCGCTGCCACAGCTGCTGCTGCTGTGTCATCTCCTAGCCCAGCCCACCCTGCCAGGGCCAGGACCCAGGCCTCAGCAAAGGTGACTCAGGCAGTGCCCGGACATTCAGGGTGGCTGTTGTCATGGGCGTCAGCCCCTTCACACCAGGGACTGGGGCACAGACCCACGAGGAAGGTGGCTGCTCAGCCCGAGCTCCTGAAATGGAATCCCAGGCCCTGGCTGGAGAGGGACACTCCTGATTATCTTAAGGCCCAGGCAATAAAGCAGGGTGATCTTCCTCCCAGCAACTCTTCTTTGCTGCAGGCTCCTTTGGGAGGGGGTTGTAGCTGGGCACAGGGCATCTGCCCCTTTATGCCGGCCCGAGGACACATACACACACAGTCACTGTGGACATTGCGGGGACAGGGATGCCACTGCCTCATGACATCCACACTCTCCCCTGGCCTGCAAGTCCTGGGTCTGCCCAGAGGCTGCATGGGGACTTGCAGTGTGTCCACGGCCCTGGCTGAGCCAGGTCTGGATGTGAGCTGACTTGTGCTCCCTGGGGCCGAGGCTGAGACTGAGCTGGCTGGGGTCAGTCCATGGGTCGGACAGCAGGAGGCTGCCGTGCACAGAACTTGGGGGACTCCACGAAAGGCCTCCAAGAGGAGGAGCGTGTTGGCAGGAGGGTGGTGGGTGCGGCACAGGTGCTGCAGGTTTCAGGGAGTGGAAGGTCGGGACAGGAGAGCCCAGCCAGCCAGGACCACACCCTGCCCACTGGTGATTCACCTCCCAACCTTGGCTGGGATGTTTTTCTAGTTTCCCAGGAAATATCTAATTCCTGCACACCTGCTGTCCTGCCTCGGGGCCTGGGCTTCCAGGAGGAGGTGGCCTGGACCAGGCCTTGAGGACGAGGCAGGAGGAGGCTGGGGCCGTGGGTTCTGGTCTGAGCAGAGCGGGAGCCTCTCTGGGGCTGAGCATGAGGCACTGGGCTGCTCTACACAGGTACTGCCTCACCACTGTAGGCCAGGATGCCAGGCAGGGAGTGAGTGTTGAGGCCAGCTTAGGATGCCCTGGTGTTCCGGGCAGAGCAGAGACAAGGGGAGGAGGCGGCAGCCGAGCTGGCCACGCAGGACAGACGGGTCCTCACGCCATGCCAGCCCTTCCCTGACGCATGGTGACCGGCCCCACAGCAGGGCAGGGCAGGTGCGTGGCATGCAGAGGTCTCCAGGCGTGGGACGGATGGGTCACTGCCCTGATCCTGTGCCAGGACTTAGCATGCCAGGCTCCCCGCCTTGTCCCGTTGCTGGCCCCCACTGGAGGGTGACCGCACCCAGGCCAGCCACGGGAACCTGTCTGACCAGTCCTGGGGGCAGACTGCCAAGAAGGTGGGCAGGGGTGAGGAGGGGCCGTTTGCTTCCACCCAGCGGGGCTATGAGTGGTCCTGTGGTCCTGTCCACCCGTTCCAACCCTTCTTGGTCCCCCAGCTCTGCTCTGCCTGTGGTCTGGTGTGGACCCACTGATCGCACCTCCTGGAACCTGGGCCTCCCGTGGTGGCCTGGAGGCTGCAGACGGGCAGAGCAGCCGGAAGCTGCTCGCCAAGGAGGAGTCTGGAGCTGTCTGGGGTCCCCAGCTGGGAGCGGGGATCCCCAGACACGGAGCTGGTGCGCCACCTGGAGGCCATGCGGACTGGTGCAGCCCCCTGCCGTCCGGTGGGCACTAAGGTGAGGTTGAGAAGCCAGCCACACAAATCCACAGACAAACAGAGCAGCAAAGTCTGCAGAGGGCTCTGAGCCAGCAGGGAACCCTGGCAGGCTTCCTAGAGTAGGAGATGTGAGCAGAGGCCAAGGCAGGAAAACATTCCAGTA
>NW_022309133.1:5671-12348 GCF_002776525.5 Piliocolobus tephrosceles
GAAGGGGGAGGGGGGGAGAGCAGGGGTGAGGGAGGTTTTGAGCGTGAGGAAGGGTGTGAGCATGGGGAGGCCTGAGACTGGGGGAATGGACCGCAAGGCCAGCCTGGATGAGGTGTTAGCAGAAGCTGGCTGGGTCTGGACAGGAGGGGGTGGGCAGGGGGCGGGGGGCACCTTATCTCTTGCAAGTGGGCGGTGCCGTTAGATCTAGTTTCAAGGCTTTGTGGCTGAAACGGGAGCCCACGCCCGCCACAGCTGGCCACCTGCCTCTCTCCTGACTCCCGTGCAAGGCCAGTAATGCAACCCAGGAGAAAGCCGCAGGGCGCCCTGGGTCCCCACCCCCTTCTCCGGCCACCCTGTGGCTGTGCATAGCCACCCAGCAGACCCTATGCAGGTAAGAGACCTGGGCTCAGGTTGGCTGGGAGGGTGGGGGCCCGGGGCTGGGCCAGGGGGGTCCTGCGGGAAAAGGAGCCTGCCCGGCTGGCACCCACATGAACCAGAGGTGCACAGACCCTGGTGTCTGCCTGTGCCCCGGTGCCACCCTCCCTCCCAGGTCTGCATGCACCAGCCCCACAGACCCAGCACCTGACCTCTGGGGTGGGCTCCTGGGGCCAGCACCCCATCCAGGCAGACGGTCCCCGAGGCGGGATGTCCACTGCTGGCTTCCCTCTTGGCAGGATGCTGCAGCCAGAGGGCCCCCAGGCCTCGGAGGAGGGGGGCCCCCGCAGGAGAGACTGCATCATCTGCTGCTCAGCCTATGACCTCTCCGGGCACCTGCCCCGCCGCCTCTACTGCGGACACACCTTCTGCCAGGCGTGTGTGCGGCGACTGGATGCCCCAGCACCCAAGCAGCGCTGGATCCCCTGTCCACAGTGCCGCCAGAGCACGCCCACGCCTCGTGGAGGGGTGCCCATGCTGGACCTGGATCTGGCTGCTTTCCTGGCGGTCAAGGCTGAGCGGGAGCCGGCAAGACTGGAACCCCTACCCCTCACCTCCCTCAAAGGCAGCAGCATCACTCAGCAGCCAGCTGGACTGTGCCCTGCCCTGGGTCCCCAGCCCCACTTCCCTCCACCCAGATACTGCTGCTGGGGCTGTGGCAGCCTCTGCTGCCCACCCCTAGGCAGCCCTGAGGTCTGAACTCTGCCCATTCCCACCCCTGCAGGGGAAATGCCTGCCTTGGAACCCCTGACCATGCACCATCATGGGCTCAGCCCACTCAGAACCACCTGGCAGTAGCGTCCTGTACGCAGCTCTGTGGGGCCCAGCAGGGTGGTGTCTGTCATCCCAGGCCACAGCCTAAGGTTGGGGGCTGGGAGGTTCTGCAGGAGGCTAGTGACCTCCCACCTGTCCTGGCCACAATTACCAGACCCCAGACTAGCCCGACCGGGTGTGCCTGGTGAGGACACTGCTGACTGAATGGGTGGCAAGCCTGACTTGGGCCTAGATGCAGTGCAAAGGATGGCTCCCAAGAGGATGCAAAGGCCAGTCCCGGAGGCCTGGGCTGCAGGCTGGAGGGGCAGGGCCGATCCAGCTATGCCTTGCGGGCTGCCCAGAGCAGGTCTCCCCTCTCCCACAGACATCCCCAGGGTGTACCAGGAGGGTGGCAAGACCACCTCCTTCCTCCCTGCCCTGCACGGCAGCCCTGTGAATTCACCCACTCAACAAAGCTCATGGAGTTCCACTGTGTGTCAGGTGCAGTTCCGGGAGGGTCTCGTACAGGCACGAAGCCATGAGGGCATTAAAGAGGACGTCTCGGGCCAGGCGCGGTGGCTCAAGCCTGTAATCCCAGCACTTTGGGAGGCCAAGACGGGCGGATCACGAGGTCAGGAGATAGAGACCATCCTGGCTAACCCGGTGAAACCCCGTCTCTACTAAAAAATACAAAAAAACTAGCCGGGCGAGGTGGCGGGCGCCTGTAGTCCCAGCTACTGGGGAGGCTGAACCAGGAGAATGGCGTGAACCCGGGAGGCAGAGCTTGCAGTGAGCCGAGATCCGGCCACTGCACTCCAGCCTGGGCGACAGAGCGAGACTCCGTCTCAAAAATAAATAAATAAATAAATAAATAAATAAATAAATAGGACGTCTCAGCGGGGCCTGCTTGAGGTCTCACAGCCCACTTGATCTCATCCTTGGCTAAACCTTTCCCGGCTCCCAGCAGCCACCACATAGACCCTTTTGAGGGGCCGGGGCCGGGGCCAGGGCTGGGGCTGGGGCCAGAGACTGTGGACAGCAGTGACCACCCTCCCCCCCCCACACCCACTGGAAGGAGCTGTCACTCGGGAGCCCCAGCGAAGGACTGTGGCCCCCACCCCCAGAGCAAGGGCGCAGGAGGGAGACTGAAGAGAATTTGCTGAGCGGACACCCAGAAGTTTCTACCTTCTCCAGGGCAAAGTCCCCACGCACACAGCGGGGGCTGGGTGGCAAGCAGAGCAGGGCACCAGCAGCCCCTAGGCAGGGTGAGCCTCCTCCGGGGGAGCTGCCCCACACCCCAGGGCAGGAAGAGGCCCAGTCCTCCTGGGGGACACCCCACAGGCGCTCAGGCCAGCTGGGATTCTGCAGGGGAGAGCTGTGCGCTGGGCCAGGCAGTGGGTGGGGAAGGTGGCTTGGGGGGCTCTGTCTTCCTCCCTCTGCAGATGGAGGCTGCCAGCTATACCAGGGCCGAGCCCGCTAACAGCCTGCTGGGCCCAACCCTACCCTGAACCCGGATCTGAACCCTCTGACCTCGGACTGGGTGCCCTCCCTGGCTACATGAAAAAGCCCATCCTCCACCACCACCTGGTGCAAAGGGCTTCCTTCCCCTGCTCTGCCGGTGGCAGGGATGACCCTAAGAAGGTCTGGGGAGCCCTGGCCGGGCGCAGTGGCTCACGCCTGTAATCCTAGCACTTTGGGAGGCCAAGGTGGGCGGATCACCTATGGTCAGGAGTTCGAGACCAACCTCAACATGAAGAAACTCCGTCTCTACTGAAAATACAAAATTAGCCGGGCGTGGTGGCTCATGCCTGTAATTCCAGCTGCTCGACAGACTGAGGCAGGAGAATTGCGTGAACCTGGGAGGCAGAGGTTGCGGTGAGCCGAGATCGTGCCATTGCACTCCAGCCTGGGCGACAAGAGCGAATCTCAAAAAAAAAAAAAAAAAAAGGTCTGGGAGCCCTGAGATGCATGGAAGTGGGGGGCTGGCATCTCCCGACCCCCGGGCAGCCCCAGCCATGCTCTAGCATCCTGCCTGGCTGGGTGTGGGTGTGGTATGTCTCTTGGGTCACACGGATGCCTGCTGCAGATGCCCAGTACCAAGGGCAGGTGCCCTGCCCTGCAGTGCCCTTGGCCTAATTCGGAGCCCACCCCTGGGAGAAGCCCCACTCTGGGAGGGTTGGGCTGGGGTTTGGAGGTCCTAGTCACAGAGGGACAGGACGGAGACAAGGCCTAGGGCCCTTGGGGCCGGGGGGAACCCCCATGGGGACCTGGGCTGTTGGGTAAACATTAATGGGCTCAGTACCCAGCAGATCATGTGCGCGATCAGGGGATCTTTGACCTGCAACTGCTCCCACCCCGTGCCTCCTCCCTGCAGGTGCCCCTTACCACCCACACAGGTAGGAGCTCCTAGGGCCAGGCTGGGGCCCAGGGACAGTGAGGCCGAGGCTGGGTGGCCTCCAGGCCCAGGGCTTGGGCCCCATCCTAAGCCTCCAGGACCCAACGGCAAGAGACGTCAGGCTTGGGCAGGAGGAGGGAGGGTGAAGCAGAGGACGCCTGGACCTGAGCCCAGGGCACTAGGTGGAGGGGTCCAGGCGGGGGGCGCAAGGGGTGGGGTGACCAGGCCCAGGAGGCTGAGGAAGCAGCAGCTTCGGGGCCAGGAGCCTTGAGGTGGTGTGAGGACCCCACCTGCTTCCCATCACCAGGGTGTGGGGCCCTTATCAAGACGAGACGTCACTGTTTAGTATCAAATGCCAAAGTCTAAGTCGGGACCATCCGGTGTCCCTGATGACACCAGATAAAAGAGGTCTTCAGGTTCCCCAGCTCACGGCCACTTCCAGCCTGAGCCCTGGCACCCTGCACCCTCGGCACTAGCCAGGCCTTACAGTCAGGACCAGCAAGGGAACCGGGGAGCCGGGGCCCCCTGGAGTCTACCCCTGAAACTGGACTGGGCTCGCCTGACAACTGCCTGAGGTCATTCTAGCCATCCCCCTGGGGATGGAGGAAGGGAGGTGGTCACTGAGGCCTGCAGTGGGGAGGGAGAGAGGGTGGCCAAGGGCTCAGTTCAGGGGACCTGGGGCGTGAATCCAGCCTGTGAGGTCAGGGCTGGGGCATGGGGAAATGTCTCTGACACGTGCGTCTCCCCCAGCAGATCCGGGCCTGGGCCTGGGTCTGTCCCTGCCCGAAATCCATGCCGAGTTCCCTCCCGGGCAGCCAGGTCCCCCACCCGACTCTGGACGCAGTTGACCTAGTGGACAGGACTCTGAGGAATGAAGGTACCAGCAGCCCCCATGACCCAGGCCTTGACCAGTCTGACCACCCACCCCCCAGGCACTGGGCAGAGACAGGCCAGGTTTCCTGCAGGCCTCCCGGGGAAACCACACGGCTCATGACGCCTCCCCTCAGGTCCAGCCCAGCTGGAGCCCCGTCTTCCCCGTTCCATTTCTGTCCCTACTCCAGGCCTCTTACACCTCAGCCCCTCCTCCGGCCTGTGCCCTTGTGCCCCCAGTTGGAGGGAGGTAGTCCTGGAAACAGCCACACTCAATTCCACCTCCGCAGGCACCTCCAGTTCTGCTCCAGCCTTGGAGGAGGGGGACACAGACCCCTGGGCCCTCTCTCAGCTGAAGGACACAAGCCAGCCCTGGAAAGGTGGGTCTGGAGGTGCCGGGGGTGGCAGGCTGGCAGACCTCTGTCCTCCATGGGACTGGGGAGACAGAGCAGGGTGGGGCCTGCCCAAACAGGCTGTGCGTGGGCAACCCCACTATGCAGGCCCCCTCTGGGGAGACACATGACCCTCAACCTGGCGTCTGTTCTGTCCTGGAGCAAACTGGCCACCTTTGCCTATCCGTCCCTCCCCTCCTGTTCCTGCGAGGGAGGGTCCCAAGGGCTTGGAAAGGCAGGGACCCAGGCCCTGCCCTGGGGGTTACGGAAGAGGAGGAAATGGGACCCAGCCCTGTTGGAGACGGAGGAGAGAGGGTGCGGAGGATGAGGGGCCTGGGAGGGAGACCAGTCAGGGTGGAGGGCCAGCCAGGGACAGCCTGCCCTGTGTCCTCAGAGCTCGGTGTGGCCGGCAGGCTGAGCCGCGTGGCCGGCAGCGTCTTCAAAGCCTGCGGGCTGCTCGGCAGCCTGTACTTCTTCATCTGCTCCCTGGACGTCCTCAGCTCCGCCTTCCAGCTGCTGGGCAGTGAGTGACGGGGCAGGTGCCCAGGGTGGGGCGGGCAGCCAGCCCTCCACAGCCTCAGCGCACCTCTCTTGCCGGTGTAGGCAAAGTGGCCGGAGACATCTTCAAGGACAATGTGGTGCTGTCCAACCCTGTGGCTGGACTGGTCATTGGCGTGCTGGTCACAGCCCTGGTGCAGAGTTCCAGCACGTCCTCCTCCATCGTAGTCAGCATGGTGGCTGCTAAGTGTGCGTGCACCCTCCCTCCCCGGGTGGTGGCGGGGGCAGGGTGGGCCGCAGGCTGACTCAGTCCCTCCACCGGCAGTGCTGACTGTCCGGGCGTCTGTACCCATCATCATGGGTGTCAACGTCGGCACATCCATCACCAGCACCCTGGTCTCAATGGCGCAGTCAGGGGACCGGGATGAATTTCAGAGGTGAGTTGCTGGTGGAAGGGCTGGGTGGGGCTGCAGTGGCAGCCGAAGCCCAGGCCCCCCCCCCCCCGCCTGACCCCGCCTACTCTCTGTGGCCACAGGGCTTTCAGCGGCTCGGCGGTGCATGGGATCTTCAACTGGCTCACGGCGCTGGTCGTGCTGCCACTGGAGAGCGCCATGGCCCTGCTGGAGAGGCTGAGCGAGCTGGCCCTGGGTGCTGCCAGCCTGTCGCCCGGGGCGCAGGCACCCGACATCCTCAAGGTGCTGACGAAGCCGCTCACACACCTCATCGTGCAGGTGAGGACGGCCCCCGCCCCTGCCCAGAAAGCCTGAGCAGGGCAGATGGGAGGAGGCGGAGGCGGCCCTGCCCTGATGGAGGGTCAGTGGAGGGTCTGGACCCTGTCCTGGGACAGGGGAGGAGAGGGCAGCAGTGGGCAGGGCTGGGCTGGACCCCATGGGCACCAGAGCCACAGGTGAGCCCTGAGGGAGGATCCAGCACACTCTCACGACCCCTCTGGCCCCCAGCTGGACTCCGACGTGATCATGAGCAGTGCCACAGACAACGCCACCAACCGCAGCCTCATTAAGCAATGGTGCGGCACCACGGGGCAGCCGGTGAGGCACCCAACCCCAGGCCCTCACTGACCCCCAACCTCCCACCTGCTGAGTCATCCCGCCCCACCCACCCTCGCCTTCAGTCCTCTGACCTCTTTCTGCCCACTGAGCCCATCCTGAGTCCTCCCTGCCCTCCCCAGACCCGGGAGAACAGCAGCCACTGTGGAGCCTTCGGCCCCTGCATGGAGAGGAACAGCACAGCCCCGGTGGACAGGCTGCCCTGTGAGGCCCGGCCCAGCCCAAACCCCCACGCCCCCCACACCCCCCACACTCCCCCTCACCCGC
>NW_022309135.1:0-344 GCF_002776525.5 Piliocolobus tephrosceles
ACAAAGGTTAAAGCTTAAAATCATTTAAAAATTTTATTGAAAAAAAATCAGTGTGGGATGCGGTGGCTCATACCTGTAATCCCAGCATTTTGGCAGGCTGAGCAGGTGGATCATGAGATCAGGAGTTCAAGACCAGTCTGACCAATATGGGGAAGCCCCATCTCTACTAAAAACACAAAAATTAGCTGGGCGTGGTGGTACGTGCCTGTAGTCCCAACTACTCAGCAGGCGGAGGCAGGAGAATCACTTGAACTTAGGAGGCGGAGGTTGCAGTGAGCCGAGATTGCACCACTGCACTCCAGCCTAGATGACAGAGCAAGACTCTGTCTCAAAAAAAAAAAAAA
>NW_022309135.1:444-2985 GCF_002776525.5 Piliocolobus tephrosceles
AAAAAAAAAAAAAAAAAAAAGAAAAAAGAAAAAATTCAAGTTATAAGAAAGAAAGTTTAAAAATACATAAAACACTGAATACTAAAAATATCCAGCAATGTGCACAAAATATTGGCAACTATCTTTTCATATATACATAGCTCTATATATGTATAAACACTCATGTGAATTTATGTAACTAGAGTTATATATACACATATATATGTGTGTGTATATATATATATATTTTAATGTTTAGAAAGACCATCTCTACAAAATTTTGAATTTCTTTACTCTCTCCTCCAATTGGATAACCAGCGTTAAAAGGTGATTGTGCCAATCCATATCTTTGCCAATTTCATGTAGTAATATAGCATATATACATATACATACACCTGTACAGAAGCACTATTTCATCCTTTAATGCACCTTGCTTATATAACTTAGAAATACTTCATAAAAATCTCTCCACATTTTCTGCTATAGAATTATCATGCTTCTAAATGTAGTCATGTGAATGGGGATGGCTTGAATGAAAGACAACTTATTAAGCCATTTCTCTGTTGCAGACATTCAGGTTGATTCCAGTTTTTGGCCACTGCACTGTATTGGTCTTCTTTGGTTACCGTAACACAATACCACAGAATGGGTTGTTCAAACAACAGAAATTTATTACTCATTGTCTGGAGACCAGAAATCTGAGATTAGGGTGCCGGTATGATGAGTTCTGGTGATTATTTTTTTTCCTATTTATAGACAGTGGCCTTCTCATTGTGTCCTCATATGGAAGGGAGAGCAAGCTCTCTAATGTCTGTTATAAGGACACTAATTCTATCAGATAAAGGCCCCAACCTTATGAAGTCATCTAATCTTAATTACTTCCTTAGAGGCCCCATCTCCAAATACAACCATGGAGGGTGTATTAGTTAGTTTTCCCACTGCTATAAAGATACCACTTGAGACTACATAATTCATAAACTAAGGAGATTTAAGTGACTCACATTTTCTCATGGCTGGGGAGGTCTTAGGAAAATTACAATCATGGCAGAAGTGGAAGCAGGCACATCTTACGTGGTGGCAGGCGAGAGAGCCAGAGAGCAAAGAAGGAACTTGCCAGTAACAAAACTATCAGATCTCATGAGAACTGACTCACAATCATGAGAACAGCATGGGTGAAACCACCCTCATGATTTAATCACCACTCACCAGCTTCCTCCCTCAACACCTGGAGATTGCAATATGAGATGAGATTTGGGTGGAGACACAGAGACAAACCATTTCATTCTGCCACTGGCTCCTCCCAAATCGCATGTCTTTTCACATTTCAAAACGAATTATGCCTTTCCAACAGTCCCCCAAAGTCTTAACTTATTTCAACAGTAACTGAAAAGTCCACAGTCCAAACTCTCATCTGAGACAAGGCAAGTCCCTTCTACCTACGAGCCTGCAAAATCAAAAACAAGTTAGTTACTTCTAAGACACTATGGGGGTAAAGGCATTGGATAAATGTTCTAATTCCAAATTGGAGAAATTGGCCAAAACAAAGTGGCTACAGGCCCCATGCAAGTATGGAATCCAACAGGGCAGTCATTATATGTTAAAGCTCCAAAATGATCTCCTTTGACTCCATATCTCACATCCAGGTCACTCTGGCACAAGAGGTGGGTTCCCATGATCTTGGGCAGCTCTGCCCCTGTGGCTTTGCAGGGTATAGCCCCACTCTCAGCTGCTTTCACAGGCTAGCATTGAGTATCTGGCTTTTCCAGGTGCACGGTGCTAGCTGTCTGTGGATCTATCATTTTTGGACCTGGAGGATGGTGGCCTTCTTCTCACATTCTACTAGACAGTGCCTCAGTGAGAACTGTGTGTGGGGGCTCCAACCCCACATTTACCTTCTGCACTGCCCTAGCAGAGGTTCTCCATGTGAGCTCCACCCCTGCAGCAAACTTCTGCCTGGACAAACAGGTATTTCCATAAATCCTCTGTAATTTAGGCAGAGGTCCCCAAACCTCAATTTTTGAGTTCTGTGCTCCCACAGACCCAACACCACACACCCACTGAAACAATGGCCCGAGCTGTACCTTGGTCCCTTTTAGCCAAAGCTGGAGCTGGAGCAGCTGGGACACAGAGCATCAAATCTTGATGCTGCACACAGCCGCGGGCCATGGGCCTGGCCCATTAAACCAGTTTTTTCTTCTTGGCCTCTGGACCTGTGATGGGAGGGGCTGCCAGCAAGATCTCTGAAATGCCCTGGAGACATTTTCCCCATTGTCTTGGTGATTAACCATAGGCTTTTCATTACTTATGCAAATTTCTGCAACTGGCTTAAATTTCTCCTGGGGAAAATGGATTTTTCTTTTCCATTGCATTGGCAGGTTGCAAATAATCCAAACTTTTATGCTCTACTTCCTCTTGAACACTTTGCGACTTAGAAATTTCTTCTGGAAGGTACCATAAAGCATCTCTGTCAAGTTCAGAGTTCCACAGATCTCTAGGGCAGGGACAAAATACCACCAGTCTCTTTGTTCAACATAGCAAGAGTGATTTTTACTCCAGTTCCCA
>NW_022309136.1:0-1420 GCF_002776525.5 Piliocolobus tephrosceles
ACTGTGAGTCAATTAAGCCTCTTTTAAAATATAAATTACCCAGTCTCAGGTATGTCTGTATTAGCAGTGTGAGAACAGACGAATACAAGGCCTGAGTGTACATCTGGCACCTCACGTCTACCTAGGGCCTGGTGTTCACCTGAGGCCTGATATCCACCCGGGACCTGGGTATCCACATGTGGCCTGATGTCCATCTAAGACCTGGTGTTCTCCTGGGGCTGGGACATTTGTCTGGAACATTATGTTCAGCCAGGGCCTAAGTTCAGCCAGGACCTTCGCCTGGTGTTCGCCGGGGACCTGGGTGTCAACCAGGGGCCTGATGTCCACCTGGAGTCCAGTTTCTACCTAAGGACTAATGTCCACCTGGAGCCTGAGTTAAAGGGGCCTGGTGTCAGCTTGGGACCTAAGTATTTACCTATGGCCTGGGTGTCCATCTGGGGACCTGATGTCCACTTTGGGGCTAGGTAACCTCCCGGTGGCTCCTGAGGACCACCTGAGGCCTGGTATTAACCGAGAGCCTCATATTCAGCTGGAGCCTCATGGCCACCTTGTGTGTATCAACCTGAGGGCTGATGTCCACCCGGAGTCCAGTGACTTCCTGGGCTGTGATGAACAAACCCATGGGGCCCTGGCATCCACCTGGGGCCTAATGTTCAGATAAGATCTGGAGTTCTCCTGGCCTGGTGTCCACCTGGGCCCCTGGTAGTCATCAGGTCCTAGAAAAAAGAAAATCTTAGGCCCTAGGTGCATATAAGCCTACAAGTAGAAACTCAAGCCCCAGATAGATACCCAGGTTCCAGATGGACACTGGGCACAAAATGAACACCAGTCCCGGGGTGAACACTAAGCCCCAGGTGTGTACATAGTCCTCAGGTGGACATCAGGCACTAGATTGACACACAGGCACCTGCTGGCCACCTGGGTGGACAACTTGGGGGCCTGGCTATCAACTTGAGGCCTGATATACACTTTGAGCTCATTTTCCACCTGGGGCCTGATGTCTTCCCAGTGACTGGTATCCTCCTGAGGTCTGGTGTCCATCTGAAAACTGTTTATCCATGTGAGCCCTGATGTCCACCAGGGGCTGGATGTCCCCCTGGGGTTAGATGTTCACCTAGGGCCTGGTGTCCACCTGGGGCCTGATATTCACCAGAGGCTTAGTTATCCACCTATGGCCATCTGAAGCCAGATGTCCACCTGAGGCTTGGTGTGCACCTCAGGCCTGATATCTACCTGGGCTTGGGTGTTCATTTGGGGCCTGATGTCCACCTAAGACCATGTGTTCACCTGGAGCCTGGGTGACCATCTGGGTTCTGATGTTCAGCTGGGGCCCAGAGTTCAGCTGGGGACTGGGTCAACCTTCTGCCTGATGCACACCAGAGCCCAGGTGGGTACCTAGTCTCCAGGTGTGCATCAGGCA
>NW_022309138.1:0-2465 GCF_002776525.5 Piliocolobus tephrosceles
TCCCAGCTACTTGGGAGGCTGAGGCAGGAGAATCACTTGAACCTGGGAGGTGGAGGTTGCAGTGAGCCAAGATCGTGCCACTGCACTCCAGGCTGGGCGACAGAGACTCCCTCTCAAAAAAAAAAAAAAAAAAAAAGACCCTGTATTCAAATACAGTCACACTGTGACAGGATGAGGACTTCAACATAGAAATTCCTATGCCTCTACTTTCTGTCTCTACAGATTTACCTGTTCTGGAAAGTGGTGTGACAGAGACCTGGAGAGGGTGTGGCTGAGACAAAGGTGTGACCCCAGGAGGCGACAATGTCATGGCAGCATAACGTCCAATTTTAGAGAGTTCAGAACTTGTGAAATTAACCACTGTTCACAGCTGTGCTGGCTTACAGGAACAAAGGCCAAGTGCCAATAACCACAAATGAGCCACAAGATGAAAGCTGACCTCAGCAGTGCTCCATAGGCCCGATTCCTCAATCCATGGGCATCGTAAAATCTCCACAGCTGGCCGGGCGCAGTGGCTCACGCCTGTAATCCCAGCACTTTGGGAGGCCGAGACGGGTGGATCACGAGGTCAGGAGATCAAGACCATCCTGGCTAACACGGTGAAACCCCGTCTGTACTACAAAAGTGCAAAAAACTAGCCGGGCGTGGTTGTGGGCGCCTGTAGTCCCAGCTACTTGGGAGGCTGAGGCAGGAGAATGGCGTGAACCTGGGAGGCGGAACTTGCAGTGAGCCAAGATCACGCCACTGCACTCCAGCCTGGGTGACACAGCAAGACTCCATCTCAAAAAAAAAAAAAAATCTCCACAGCCAGGGTGCACTGGCTCCCAGCTGTCATCCAAGCACTTTGGGTCTGTGAGGAGGGCGGCTGGTCTCGAACTCCTGACTTCAAGTGATCCCCCCCCATACCTCAGCCTCCCAAAGTGCTGAGATTACAGGCGTCAACCACCACGCCCAGACTATAACATCCATTCTTTTAGGGAGCCTTAGAACCTGTGAAATTAATCTCTGCTCTGGCCGGGCGCGGTGGCTCATGCCTGTAATCCCGGCACTTTGGGAGGCTGAGGCGGGTGGATCACAAGGTCAGGAGCTCGGGACCAGCCTGGCCAACATGGTGAAACGTGATCTCTTCTAAAGATACAAAAACATATCTGGGCATGGTGGCAGGTGCCTGTAATCCTAGCTATGCAGGAGGCTGAGGCAGGAGAATTGCTTGAACCCGGAAGGCAGAGGTTGCAGTGAGCCGAGATCATGCCATTGTACTCCAGTCTGGGCAACAGGGCGAGACTCCGTCTCAAAAAAAAAAAAAGAAATTAACCTCTGCTCACAGCTGTGCTAGCTTACAGGCATGAAGGCCGGATGCCATTAACCACAACTGAGCCACAGGATGAGAGCTGACCTCAGCAGTGCTCCATCTGCCTCAATCCTCACTCCACCGGCATCGTAAAATCACAGCCAGGGCAGAGTGGCTTCCAGCTGTCATCCCAGCATTTTGAGTGTCTAAGGAGGGAGGATTGCTTAAGCTAAAGAGTTCAAGACCAGCCTGGGCAACACGGTAAGACCCTCTCTTGGCCTGTAATCCCAGCACTTCAGGAGGCCAACGTGGGCAGATCACAAGGTCAGGAGTTCGAGACCAGCCTGGCCAACGTGGTGAAATCCTGTCTCCACTAAAAATACAAAAATTAGCCAGGCATGGTGGTGCACACCTGTAATCCCAGCTACTCAGGAGGCTGAGGCAGGAGAATCGCTTGAACCTGGGAGGCAGAGGTGGCAGTGAGCTGAGATTGCCCCACTGCACTCCAGCCTGGGTGACTGAGTGAGACTCTGTCTCAAAAAAAAAAAAAAAAAAAAAAGTCTGCAATGGGGCGAGGCACACTTTGCTAAGCACATATAATGCCAGGTATAAAAGAAAAGAAAGGGTGAACACTTCAGTTCCCCCTAGAAAGCCCTACCTCTTTCCAGGAATCCCCGCTCCCAGTCTGCACCTACACATCCTAGGAAACTTTGAAACTCCCTGTCATCACACCTGCAGGCAGAAGGCACTTTGAACGGGAGTTCCTCCCTTTCTCCATTCATTGATTGACGAATAAAGTTTCTATCTTCCTTTACTGAACCTGGTCTTGTTCTATTGGTGCAAATGGCAACCCGCAGAGAAAGGACTTATTAGTCTCAAACAATCCCCTTAAGAGTAGGTAACAGCGGACACCATGGCTCATACCTGTGATCCCAGGGCTTTGGGCGGCTAGGGTGGGAGGATCACTTGAGCTGAGGAGTTCGAGACCAGCCTGGGCAACATAGAAAGACCTCATCTCGGGCCGGGCGCGATGGCTCACACCTGTAATCCCAGCACTTTGGGAGGCCGAGACGGGCAGATCACGAGGTCAGGAGATCGAGACCATCCTGGCTAACACGGTGAAACCCCGTCTCTACTAAAAAATACAAAAAACTAGCCGGGCGAGGTGGCGGGC
>NW_022309139.1:0-1119 GCF_002776525.5 Piliocolobus tephrosceles
AAAAAGGAAGGAAGGAAGGAAGGAAGGAAGGAAGGAAGGAAGGAAGGAAGGAAGGATAAGGAGGGAGGGAGGGAAAGAAGGAGGGGAAAAAAGAAGGAAGGAAGAAAGAGAAGTAGAAATAATTTTTAACTCTCTGTTGACATAGGGTTGTCTCTTTCGAATTTTTATTAGTATGGTTCTTACTTAAATAAACGACAATTTTTTTTGTAAGGATAGAATCCAATGTGGAACCTGAGTATAGGCCAAAATCAATTTGTATTGACATGGAAGTGGTTTTCTTCGGTTTAAAGTTGATTAGAGTTTAATAAAATAACTGATCAGATAAATTTATTTAGGTATCCAGAAAAAACAAACCAAACCAAAAAGAAAAACAAACAAACAAACAAAAAAACAAGAAAAACTTCACTAAGCCAAGAAAAGCAGGAGGTATAAGGAAAGAATTATTAGAGAGAGGGGCGGAGCAAGATGGCCGAATAGGAGCAAGATGGCCGAATTGATGGGTGCTGACGAGTTGATGGGTGCAGCACACCAACATGGCACAGATATATATATGTAACAAACCTGCATGTTATGCACATGTACCCTAGAACTTAAAGTATAAGAAAAAAAAATAAAATAAAATAAATAAAAACATGCCAAGAATTCTTGACCAGAAAAAAAAAAAAGAAGTTCAAGGATTGAAAAGGCATGCCATGAAAACTTTAATCAAAAGAAAGCCAGAGAGGCTACATTAACATCAGATAAAGAAGACTACAGAACAAAGAAAATTATCACAGAGGGATATATCATAACAATAAAAGCATCAACCAGTCAAGGGCATACAGTAACCTTATACATGTATGCAACAAACAATAGAGTTGCAAAATATGTGACACAAAAATAGAACTTGAAAGAAATTAGACAAATTCACAATAGTAGCTGCAGATTTCAAAACCCTTCTTTCAGCAATTAATAAATTAACTAGACAGAAATTCAGCCATGACAATAAAAGGAGTCAGGAACACCATCAACCAAGAGTACCTAATGAACATCTATAGAATATTCACCAAAAATGCCAAAAAGTTTATCATTTTCAAGGGTCCTCAACCATATACCAAAAAAAAAAAAAAAAAAAAAAAA
>NW_022309139.1:1219-7716 GCF_002776525.5 Piliocolobus tephrosceles
AAAAAAAAAAAAAAAAAAAAAAAGAAAAACTATATCCTGGGCCATAAAACAAATCTCAATACATTTAAAGGATGTCAAATTATATAGAGTGTATTCCCTGACTACAAAAAATCAAACTAAATATCAACAACAGGGAACTCTTAAAATACTTAAAATTAAACAATAGTCCTAAAAAATCTGTAGGCCAAAGAGAAAAACACAAAGGAAAGAAACATATAAAAATAAATGAACATAAAAACACAATATATAACATTTGTGGAAAGCACTTAAGGCAGTATTAAGTGACATATTTGTGGCACTATCTGCATATATTAGATAAGATTAAAACTCTCATGTCAGTAATTTAAGCAACCCAAGAAACTTGAAAAATGAGTAAAAAAAAATCCAAAGCAAGCATGAAGAAGAAAGTATCAAAGAGCAGAATCAATGAAATTGAAAAATAAGAAAATGATAGATTAAAAAAATATAATTATTTCTTTGGAAAGTTCAATGAAATTGACCCAGAGAAATACCCACACAAACATATCCAGCAGATTTCTTACAAAGGCACAAAAACAATCAATGTAGAAAAGGTAGCCTTTTCAACAAATGAAGGAAAAATAAAGAACCATGAAACTTTTGGAAAAAAGGAGAAAATCTTTAGGAACTAATGCTAAGCAAAGAGTTCTAACCTTAGAAAGCAAACTTGTTAAATTTGATTTCATTAAATTAAAACTTTTTCTCTGCCCAGGACACTGTTAAAAGAACAATATACAAAGTACAGATTACAGTGAAATAATGGCAAATAACATATCTGACAAAGAACTAATGGCTAGAACATAGAAAGAAGAAAAATTCTAGTAGTAAAGAAATAATCTGATCAGAAAATGGACAAAGAGCGTAGTGACATTTTCACAAAGAGGCTATACATAAGCACATGAAAAGGTGTTCAATATCACTAGCCATTAGTGAAATGCAAATTAAAACTATAAGGCCAAATCATTACACATTTATCAGAATGGCTAAAGTAAAAAATTGTGACTACACCAATTCTGGTGAGCATGTGGGCAACTGGATCACCCATATACTGTTGGTGGGAATGCAAAATGATATAGTCACTCTGTAAAACATTTTGACAGTTTCTTAAAAGTGTAAACCTTGGACTATGATATCCACTACCCATTGTATTCCTAGACATTCATCCCAGAGTAGTGAGAATTTGTGTTTACACAAAACTTGTATATAAATGTTTACAGCAGCTTTATTTGTAATAGTCAAAAAACAGAAACATTCCAGATGTCCTTCAACAGGTAAACTCCTAAACAAACCATGGTATATCCACGCCATGGAATACTACTAGAAAAAAAGACATTTAATCATTGATGCAGGCAACAGCTTGGCTAAGTCTCCAGAGAATTATGCTGAGTGAATAGAGTCAATTCCAAAGGATTTGTACTATGTAATTCCATTTACACAACACTTTTGAAATGACGAAATTACTGACATGAAGAACAACTGCCTAGGGTTACTGCACTTGAGTTATAGGCGAGATTGAAGTTTCTGTGGCTATCATAGGGCCACAGGAGGAACCCTTGTGATGATGGACGTATTCTGCATATAATTATGCTCCTGTACTATAGTTTTGCAAGCTGTTGCCATTTTAAAAATTGGTTAATGTTACATAGGATCTTACTGTATTTTTAGCTAACAGCAGTATATAAGTCTCTATCTCAAAGCCAATAATATAATTTAAAAGTAACTCTTATATCACATAACAACACATACCAAATATTAAAGGTCTAAACTGTTATACACTCAGATAAACTGCAACTGACTTCAGTTTGAAAACATACCTAACTCCAGTCATGAACAGTAATAGTTTTTGTCTTTTTTCTCTGGATTTATTTAAAACATTGTCCTATTTGAAACACTGAAGTATACTTACTTTCCTTTTCTTTTTCTTTCTCTGGTTGTTAAGGGCATCACCACAAGTGTCCCTCATGCGGCCCTTTTATAGCCACATCCACTTTGATCTCACATACACCCCTATGTAGTAATCCCAGGCAATTGTTCTTTAGTTCTATAAACCTGTCATTTTCTGAAAATGTTGTGTAAATGGAATTATACAGATTGCAATCATTTGGGATTTTTTTTTACTACTCAGCATAATTTTCTGGAAGTTAATTACCTCTGGTTAATCTCAGGCACTCAGGATTCCCTATGGTGCCTTTTCTTGGGGATGTAGTAGGACCTATCGCCTTACTGCAAAAGCTGTTCTGAACCAGTCTCATCTATTCTTCACTCATAAAACACAAGATTGTGTCTTAGAAGGTAGCTAGGAATATGGACATCAAAGCTAATTCATTCTAATATTTCCTGCATACCTGAAGGAAAGGGAGAAAGGCATCATTGTTTATGTGCTCAGAGTTCATTGTTTAGAGTTCAGTTTGTCACAGATAAGAATGCTGAATACTTATCTATTCAAGTACAGACTACATAGTTACCTGAAAATTCACAAAGTAAAATAATTTCACTAACACTTTAGATATTTGCTAATAGAAGAGTCACAAAATGCATTAAAATGTATGTTTCCTTTATTACTGCATAGCAAAATAGTTTTAAGACCAAAAACCTAGTGACTTACATAATACTGTCTTGTCTACTTTCATGGCTCTGAATGCTGATAGACTCAGCCTACTAGGGTTGTTGGTTCAATAAATGAACAACCTCAAGTCAACCAAATACATTCTCTTTTGAACACTTCCCTTCATTGTCTTCAGTGGCCAGCACTTGGTATTTGTCAAGTGAATTCAGGCGTGTATCTGAGGATAAATGGCTGTTGAAGCAGAAAAGTCTTTCTACTGTAGACTGTCTCTGTGGTAGTCACAGTACATAAGTAAACAGTGATATAAATGGAGAAGTTGACTATTCCTATAAAGGTAAGTCCATGAGCTTTTCCTAACATTAAATATTTCTGTTCTATCATTAAATTGCATTGACTGTACCACCCAAAGAAAAAAACATGAATTTCATTATATTGTCTTTGTGTATATCTGTTAGTAGATACTTATTTAGTTAGGAATCACTCACTAAGGCTGACGCCCAATCTTTATTGGAGGTGAAAAATTACTTAAACCATTTAAAAGACTCCTGTTCTCATAAATATCTGTCAAATACATCCTTGCTGACTGAGATTAGAAAGAAAAATAAGTCAAAAAATAAGGCTACTTCTCTAAATTTAATAGTTATCTTCAACAAAATAGTATAAAAATTGCCAGTTATTTTTATTAATTTTCCTGTAGAACACTAGTTAATCTTTTTCCTTCCATCATCAAATCTGTTGAAAAAATACAACAAAAGTCACAAATTCTGGTGAAAATATACCTATATACCAATGAAAATGTAAAAAAAAAAAAAAATCAAATGGCAATAGAAATACTATCCGAGTCTCAAGAGCACAGGCAGAAATTCTCCAATTATCTTCATCTTCACATGAAATATTTTGGTAATTTAAACTTAGAATTTAAACATGAAAGACATTGCTTCTTCCAGGTTTTCTAAACCCATTAGTATATGAAATTTAAATCTTTCTTCACTTTCTAATCTTTGAAAATCTAATCAGGCAAATATTTTTATCCCAACATTATATTATCACATCAAAGAGATCTCATTGCCAGTTTTTCTACTATTCTAAGTTCAGTGACTTTTATATTAAACTTAAACAAAATGTTACTTGCATGAGTGATTTTTACTTTCTAGTATCCCTTAAGTATACTCAAGATCTACTTTGTAATGTGAAGTAAAATATGAGGTACCATTATCTGAAATAATATTCAAATATATTAATTGCAAATTGATTTATTCAAAGTTTAAAATACACTATTGCTTTGCCGATTTCAGAATTCTCAGGAGAAGGCACTTATTTCTTCAACATACCTCTTGAGAAGGTTTATATTAATGTTAGAAAATGAAAATAAATGATTTAGCAAAGAGTATACTTTTATTTGTAGAGAATAAAACCATGGGAAATGATTTCAAAGCATAAACTTTCAGCTACTAATTTATAGAAGACACTATATCTCAGCAGATAACAGAAATTCTATAGAAATTATTTACACATAAAAAAGTGGAAAATTGCGATTTAAATTTCTTTAATTCATAAATCGTTGTAAGCAGTGTAAAGAATGACTTCTGATAAATTAAGCACTAATGACATTTGAAATGTCAGTACAGTTTGTCTCTCTATTGATAGAAACAATTTTCCATTATTCCTGTTTAAAGCAATTACACCTAGTAACAACTGAAGTCCATCTTTTCTGGACTTTAAGAGAAGTAAAACACATGTACTTATGATCTAGGGTCTTTATGGTTCTACAATATCAAAGTTCTTAATGACAGTGTAGAACCATAAATACCACAACTCATTGCGGTATACAGATTACAATATATTTGTGAATAATCATGTGTGTTTTAGAAGCTGACTCTCACATTAATGGTCTACAGTAATCTGCTTTTTAAATTCATTATAAAGATGTCTTCATGTGATGGTAGATTCAATTGCCAAAAGTACCTTACCTTTTCAGAACATTTGTGTTTCTCTTTTTAAGGCGTACACAATTTAATCTATTCATATGGTCCTTTTGACAATTTGCCCTAGTCCTAATTGATGAACATTTTGTCAATTTTTATTATGTATATTATTTTCATTGGTGTTATATCTCTCTTCTCTAACCTTCATTTTAGTATCTTCCAACACTGCTTGTCAAGATTGTCTTTTATGATAGGACAGGATTCTTGTACTGGCAACTGTATTCTCCGTCAAGTAGTGGATACATACCATTTTGAGTCTGGAACTTTCTTCATGTTATCTAAGGGGAGAGAACCTGAAAGTGGTTAAGAACCACTGCTATGGGTGATAATGAGGCAGGAGAATAGGGTCTGGAGGACCCTAAGGCCCATATGCTGACTTTTCAAAAGGAAAATCCCACCTCTCCACAACCAAGTAACAAAAGGATCAGAGTAACTCCCTTTGCACTGTGTTGCAGATGAAAAATGAAAAGTATCTCTGGTCCCCTCCCACAACCAATCAGACTGGTCGTAGACCAAGTCTTCATGTGTAAATGTGTAGCTTCATTTCAGCCTCTGATTGGTAACCTCCTGCAACCAGACTGGTTGTGGGCCACTCCCTCATTTAGATAAGGTGTAAGCAAGTAACCAATGAAAACCTCTAGAAAGTATTCTGAAACCAGTGGTCTTGAGCCATTTGTTTGAGTCTATCACTCTGTGGAGTGTACCTTCATTTTAATAAGTCTGTGCTTTTGTTTCATTCTTTCATTGCTTTTCTATGTGTTTTGCCCAATTCTTTGTTCAAAATGCCAAGAGGGGGAATACTCATGGTCAAGACCCTCTACTGGTAATAATGAGAGACTACGATGCAATCTGAATGAAGAGAGACTGGCTTGTATTAGTTTCCTATTGGTGTCATAAAAAATTAACAAATCTTATTGGCTTAAATAACACAAATTTAATCTTATAGTTCTGGAAGTTAGAAGACTAACATAGTTCTCCCTGTGCTAAAATTATGATGTTCATGGGCTGCAGAGCATTCTAGAGGTTCCAGGTGGCAATCTCTTTCTTTTCTTCTTACAACAACTGAAGACCATTCACATTTTTTGACTGGTGACCTCATCCACCTTCTTTGAAACCTGCAACATTGCATCTCTCTGACCCCTCTTCCATATAGTCATGCCTCCCTCTTAGACCTGGCTTGGAAAGGTTCTCTGCTTAATCATGTGATTAAGTTTGGCCTACTTTTTACATGTAATGATTATTAAATATTAATTAAATAATTATTAATTCACAGGTCCTACAGATTAAGACATGGGCATTTTGGGGGACTGTTATTCTATTTACGACAAGCAACAAACATTTTCATACAGTAAATAAGAGATTAACATTCTAAATTGAAATATAAATTTGTCTTCTCATGTTCTGTGGAAATCTTCTCTCTACATTTGACTCAAATTTCAATGTTCACTCTCCTATCCTGATTTTTTCAGTTCCCATCACCTGAAATCCCTCCTTGTCCAAAAGGTTTGCTGCTACATATCATCAGATGCTTATTGTATTCCTTTCTTCCTCTATGAATTATTTTTTAAATAATCTCAGGTCTGTGGTCCTCAATCCTGTCTCATCCTAGTTGAAAAAAAAGTAAGAGCTTCCACTAGACTACACGATGCTTTGGAGATAGAAAAATGAATAGAAAAAAAAACCACGTCTCAAAATGCTTTGGAAATAGAAAAAAATTATAGACACTTCCTCATTTTTAACTTTGATCAGTGATGAAATACGTCATTTACTAGATGAGTGATTTAAACTTCTTCTCGCAAGCATTTCAATGGAACCTCTTTTTTAGCATTGGTATCTAGTTTACAATTTTCAGTTTTATTTATTTTAACTTATTAGTATATCAATTTGATATGTAAGATGATATGGCAATTTTATAGCACATTTGACTT
>NW_022309140.1:0-5859 GCF_002776525.5 Piliocolobus tephrosceles
AGAAAAGAGGAGAGAGAGAGAGACAGGAAGAATGAAAGGTAGAAAAGAAAGAAAGACAGGAAAGAAAGCCAAAAACCTACAGCACCCGATATTCTCAGGTGGTCTCCCATGCAAGTCCTAACCAGGCTGTACCCTGCTTAGCTTCCAAGAACAGCAAGATCGGGTGCGTTCCGGGTGATATGGCCATAGACGCCAGCAGAGGCACCTGGCTGTCCCAAGAGCCCGGCCCAGCCATACTCGCAGGCTTCCAACTGGCACCATCAGCCTGGGCGTGACAAACTCGTATCGCCCCGAAAGGCACTCCCCCGCGGCCTTCCACCGCCTCCCAAGCTCAAGAGCTTCCACCACGTTGGCCGGCTCATAACAGGGAGCACTCTGAGGCGTCAGGGCCCAGGACCCACGATCCTGGAGCACAGTCCTGTCCTCCGCCCTGTCATGGAGGTATATTTTTGGATTCCTGGCCGCTCAGGAGCTCCAGCAAGGCCCCCTCTTGCCCCACCCAGCCAGAGCTGTCAGGGTTGGCCAAGAAAGAACAGGCGGCGGAGCGGTGCATGGCGTTTTTCTCACAACGCCAACACCAGCGAATGCTCCTTGGGGCTCCGGCCCCCTGCCCTCCCAGGTTGGAGCCGGGCTCCTGGCGGGGTGATGGCTAGGCGGAAGCAGTAGAATGATGCTGCCCGGTGGTGCTTTGGTGGCGCAACCCAGAAGGATGTCCCCAGATGCGGCGGGTGTGTAGGGGCTTGATGATGGGGGAGCAGAGTCAGGAGAGGTTGGGAATCTTGGCAACATTGTGGGGAAGGAAGGGAGCGGGGAAGCCAGAAAAGCCCACAGCAGGCTGTGCACGGTGGATCACACCTGTAATCCCAGGACTTTGGGATGCCGAGGAGGGTGGATCATGAATTCAGGAGATCTAGACCAACCTGGCTAACACGGTGAAACCCCGTCTCTACTAAAACTACAAAACATGAGCCGGGCATGGTGGTGGGTGCCGGTAGTCCCAGCTGCTCGTGAGGCTGAGGCAGGAGAATGGCAAGAACCGGGAGCCCAAGCTTTTAGTGAGCTGAGATCACACCACTGCACTCCAGCCTTGGAGACAGAGTGAGACTCCATCTGGAAGAGAGAGAGAGAGAGAAAGAAAGAGAGAGAGAGAGAAAGAGAGAAAGAGAGAAAGAGAGAAAGAAAGAAAGAAAGAAAGAAAGAAAGAAAGAAAGAGAAAGAAGCAGAAAGAGAGAAAGAAAGAAAGAAAAAAGGAAAGAAAGGGAGACAGAAAGAAAGAGAGAGAGAAATAAAGGAAAGAGAGAATTAAAGAAAGAAGAAAGAAAAAACAGAGAAAGAAAAGAAAGAAGAAAAGAAAAAAGAGAGAGGAAGAAAGAAAGAAGGAAACAAAGAAAGATAGAAGGAAAGAAAGAGAGAAACAAAGGAAAGAAAGACGGAAGGAAAGAAAGAAAGAGAAAGGAATAATGAAAAGAATGATGGAAACAAAGAAGAAAGAAAGAAGGAAAGAAAGAAATAGAGAAAGAAAGAAAAGAAAGAAAGAAACAAGATAGAGAGAAGGAAAGAAAGGAAGGTAGAAAAGAAGAACAAGAAAGAAAGCAAAAAGTCTACAGCATATGGTATTCCCAGTCGGTCTCCCATCCAAGTGCTAACCAGAGCCTAACCTGCTTAGCTTGCGAAATCAGAGATTGGGTGCATTCAGGGTGGTATGGCCCTACACGCCAACAGAGGCTCCTGGCTGCCCCAAGAGCCTGACCCAGCTTCCAGCCGGCACTGCCAGCCCCAGGGCATCGGGCTTTGATCGGGACCCCCAAGCCCCTCGCACACCCCAAGAGCCTGACCCAACCATGTCTGCTGGCTTCCAGCTGCCACTGCCAGCCCTGGGACATCGGGGTCGGATGGGGACCCCCAGCGCTCGCATGTTGGAACCCACCCAAGGGCACACACACACACAGAGACAGACACACACACATGCAGACACACAAACACATGCACGCACACACAAACGGCTTGAAGGAGAGCAAGGAAGAGATGGATGGAGAGACTGAAACTGATGGTGGGAGAGAGACATCCATCGAGAGAGACAGGGGAAGGGGAGAGGGAAAAAGACAGACTGAGATTCAGAGAAAGAGAGAGGGACAGAGAAATAGAGAGAGACAGAGAGACAGAGGGAAGTTGACAGAAATAGAGGGAGGTGCAGGGGAATCCCAGAAGATAGAGGGGGAGGGAGAGAGATAGCGAAAGAGATAGAGCCATGGAGAGGGAGTACCCTGCTCCGGTAGGCAGGGCCCTTTTGAGCAGGCTGGGATAGGGTGGAGGGGGCATGGGCTGAGCCAGAACAGGGTGACTAGGCCGTCCATGCAAGAGGAGCAATGGAGCTCTGAGACGGGTTTTGTCTTGGGTTAATTGCTTGTTTGGAGATGGGTTTCGTAGTCTCCTTCCTTTGCTGGCACCTCCCTGTGCTCCTGGTGCGGTACATTGGGCAGCAGCCGTGCCCCTGGGCGTGCCCACGGCGCCTGAGGAATGGGTCTCTGGCGTGTCCTTGGGACTGGCGTTTACACGAAGTTGGTGGCAATGGAATCCGGATGCACTGGAACTCTTTTGCTGCTGGCTGGCAAAGCAATGTCCTTCCCCCGGATAAACCGGCCCCTGCATTCTGGAGCGGAGGTCTCCACTGGCGTGTGTGGCACCCGCTGCCCCTGCCCACCCCTTCCCCCGGTCTGGAAGGTTGCGGCGGCACCTGATGAGTGCACTGAATCGCCTGGGAGTTCGGAGATCAGGAAGGCAGCGTGAATGGCAGGGAAGCGGCGCCTGAGCCTTTATGTTCCCACCCCTGCCCTCCCGGGATGGAACCCAGCTCTTGGCTTGGCTGCTGCGAGGCAGAAGTGGTGGGAGGCCGTTTCCTGGTCGTGCTGTCATGGCAGACACCCAAGAGGACGTCCCCGGCTGCGACTGGGATGTAGGCAGGTGATAAAGTGGGAGCAGAGTCCAGGGTGGTTGGGAAGTCTGGTGACAGTAGGCGGAAGGGAGAGAGGGGTGAAGTCACAAAAGACTACAGCAGGCCCTGCGCGGTGGATCAGGCCTGTAACCACAGCACGTTGGGATTCTGAGGAGGGTGGATCACGAGGTCACAAGATCCAGACCAGCCTGGCTAACATAGTGAAACCCCCTCTCTACTAAAACTAGGAAACATGAGCCCTGCGTGGGGGCAGACTCCCCCACGCTTAGGAGGCTCCCCTCAGCTCAGGAGGCTGAGGCAGGAGAATGGCATGAACCTGAGAGGTGGAGCTTGCAGTGAGCCAAGATGGCGCCACTGCACTCCACCCTAGGTGATAGAGTGAGACTCCATCTGGAAGAAAAAGAAGGAAAAAAAGAAAGAGAGAGAGAGAGAGAGAGGAAGGAAGGAAGGAAGAAAGGAAGGAAGGAAGGAAGGAAGGAAGGAAGGAAGGAAGGAAGGAAGGAAGGAAGGGAGGGAGGGAGGAAGGGAGGGAGGGAAAGAAGAAAGAGAGAAAGGAAGAAAGAGAGAGAAAGACAGAAAGAAAAGAAAGAAAGAAGGAAAGAAAGAAGAAAGAGAGAAAAAGAAGGAAAGAAAGAAAAAGAGAAAGAAAGAAGAGAGAGGGAGAGGGAAGGAAAGAAAGGAAGGTGGAAAAGAAAGAAAGGCAAGAAAGAAAGCAAAACAGCCTACAGCACCCAATATTCCCAGGTGGTCTCCCATCCAAGCACTAAGCAGGCCTGACCATGCTTAGCTTCCGAGATCAGACAAGATCAGGCACGTTCAAGGTGGTATGGCCGTAGATGCTGGCAGAGTCACCTGGCTTCCCTAAGAGCCTGGCCCAGCCATGCCCACCAGCTTCCAGCTGGCACCATCAGCCTGGGTCTGCCAGGCTCGAATTGGGACCCCGAGCCGCTTGCCAGTGGCCTTCCCCCAGCTCCTGAGATTCTGAGGTTCCACTACATCAGGCCCACTCAGAACAGGGAGTGCTCCAAGGCATCAGGGCCCAGGACCCAGGATCCTGGGACCCCGTCCCATCCTCAGTCATCTCATGGAGATATTCTTTTGGATCCCAGGAGGCTCAGCAGCTCCTGGGTGGCCCCCTCTTGCTCCACCCACCCAGAGCCGTCAGGGATGGCCAAGGGTGAACAGCCGAACCAGCTACGCACGGCCTTTTTCTCACAAAGTCCCCACCACGGTCACTAATCCCGACCAAGACCCGGCTGATGGGCAAGAGGGCGTGGGTGGTTGGGAGTTGGGGGATGGCCCTGTTTTTCCTCAGGCTGGCACTAAAGCCAGCAGCCTGATCACCGGCAAGAGTTGCTGAGAGAAACCCAGTCACACCCCACCATCACCAGGAGAAAATCCACAGACCCACACACAGACACACCCGGGCACTCGCGCGCGGGAACCCACACACGTGCACACAAACACACACAGACACACACACTCACACATTCACGCACATGCAAACGGCTTGAAGGAGAGCAAGGAAGAGAAGGATGGAGAGACTGAAACCGAGGGAGGGAGAGAGACAGTGGTCAAGAGAGACAGGGGAGGGGGAGAGGGAAAGAGACAGAGAGGCAGAGAAAGAGAGAGGGACAGAGAAAGAGAGACAGAGAGACAGAGGGAAGGCGAGAGAAGGAGTGCGAGGTGCAGGGGCAAACCAAGAAGAGAGAGAGTGAGGGTGCTACAGAGAGAGCGTAATAGAACCTTGGAGAGGGAGTGCCCTGCTCCAGTAAGCAGGGCCCTCTTGAGCAGGCCAGGATAGGGTGGGGGGGAGGAATGGGCTAGGCCAGAAGAGGGTGACCAGGCCGTCCTTGCAAGAGGAGCAGTGGAGTGCTGAGATGGGTTTTGTCTTGGGTTAATTGCTTGCTTTGGATGTTTGCTTCATAGGCTCCTTCCTCTGTTGGCACCTCCCTGTGCCCCTGTTGCAGTGCGTTGGGCCCCTAATTTTGCAGAGTTCGCCCATCCTTTTGGCAGGAGTCATAGCACCGGACGTGCCCATGGAGCCCGAGGCCTGGTTCTCTGGCATGTCCTCGGGACTGGAGTTTACACGAAGTTGGTGTCAATGGAATCCAGGTGAACAGGGACTGTTTTCCTGGTGGCTGGCAAAGCAATGTCCTTCCCCCGGATAAAGCGGCCCCTGCATTCTGGAGCAGAGGCCTTGGTTGATGTGTGTGGCACCTGCTGCCCCTGTCCGCCCCTTCCCCCAGTTTAGAAGGTGACGGAAGCGCCTGATGAGTGCACTGAATCGCCTGGGCGTTCTGGGAGTGGAAAGGCAGCGTGAACAGCAGGGAACCTGTGCCTGCACATTTATGGTCCGGACCCCTGCCCTCCCAGGATGGACCCGGGCTCCTGGCATGGTGGCAGCGAGGCGGAAGCAGTGAGAGGTTGCTTCCTAGTTCTGCTTTTGTGGCGGATACCCAACTGGATGTCCCCGGCTGCACCCGGGCAGTAGGCGGGCGATGAAGTGAGAGCAGAGTAAGGGGAGGTTGGGAAGCATGGCGACAGTAAGGTCAAGGAAGGGAGGGGTGAAGCCACAGAAGACTATAGCAGGCCATGCACGGTACCTGGTAACCACAGTACATTGGGATTCTAAGGAGGGTGGATCACGAGGTCAGGAGATCCAGACCAGCCTGGCTAACATGGTGAAACTCCGTCTCTACTAAAACAACAAAACATGAGCCCGATGCAAGGGTGGGTGCCTGTAGTCCCTGCTGCTCGGAAGGTTGAGGCAGGAGAATGACATGTCATGTGTCAGGCGGAGCTTGCAGTGAGCCGAGATCATGCCACTGCACTCCACACTGGGTGACAGAGTGACACTCCATCTGGAAGAAAAAGAAAGAAAGAAGGAAAGAGAGAGAGAGAGA
>NW_022309140.1:5959-6871 GCF_002776525.5 Piliocolobus tephrosceles
GAAAGAAAGAAAGAAAGGAAGGAAGAAAGAAGGAAAGAAAGAAAAAAGAAGGAAAGAAAAAGAAAGAAGGAAAGAAAGAGAGAAAGAAAGAAAAGAAAAAAAGGAAGAAAGAAGGGAGAGAGAGAGAAGGAAACAAAGGAAGGTAGAAAAGAAAGAATGAGAAGAAAGAAAGTAAAAAACCTACAGCACCCAGTATTCCCAGGCGGTCTCCCATCCAAGTACTAAACAGGCCCGAACCTGCTTAGCTTCCGAGATCAGACGAGATGTCGCGCATTCAGGTTGGTATGGTTGTAGATGCTGGTAGAGGAGCCTGGCTGCCACAAGAGACCAGCCCAGCCATGTCTGCTGGCTTCCAGCTGGAACCGCCAGTCTGGAGCCACCAGGCTTGGATCAGGACCCCGGAGCCCCTAGCCCACGCCCTTCTCCTGGCTCTTGAGTTCCCGACTTTCCACCACGTCGGGCCTGCTAGGAACAGGGAGTGCTCCGAGGCATCAGGGCCCAGTGTCCACGATCCTGGGAACCCGTCCATCCTCCGCCCTGTCGCGGAGGTATTCTTTTGGATCCCTAGCCACTCAGGAACTCCTGTGAGGCCCCTTCTTGCCGCACCCACCCAGAGCCGTCAGGACTGGCCAAGTTTGAACAGCCAGGCCAGCTGCCTGAGGCCTTGTTCTCATAACACCCGAACCATGGTCGCTTGTTCCGACCAAGACCTGGCCAGTGGGCAAGAGGGCATGGGGCGTTGGGAGTTGGGGGATGCTCTGTTTGCCCTGGGCTGGCACTAGAACTGGAAGCCTGATCCCTGGGGAGAGGGGCTGAGAGAAACCCAGACACACCCCACCAACACCAGGAGCAAATTCACAGCCCCACACACAGACACACGCTGGCACTCACACACAGTAACCCACACACTCA
>NW_022309140.1:6971-8156 GCF_002776525.5 Piliocolobus tephrosceles
GAAAGAGACATACAGAGAGGCAGAGAGAGAGGGACAGAGAAAAAGAGAGAGACAGAGACAGAGGGAAGGTGACAGAAATATCACGAGGTGCAGGGGCAAACCCAGAAGAGAGAGGGGGAGGGAGCTAGAGAGCGAGAGCCATAGAGCCTTGGAGAGGGAGTGCCCTGCTCCTTTAGGCAGGGCACTTTTGATCAGGCCAGGATAGGGTGGAGGGGGCTTAGGCTGGACCAGAAAAGGGTGGTAAGGCCGTCCATGCAAGAGGAACAACAGAGCACTGTGATGGGTTTTCTCTTGGATTAATTGCTTGCTTTGGTGGTGCATTTCCTAGGCTCCTTCCTTTGTTGGCACATCCATGTGCTCTTGGTGCTGTTTGGTGGGCCCCTTGATTGGCAGAGTGTGCCCGTCCATTTGGTGGGAGCTGTGGTAACAGGCGTGCCCACAGGGCCCAAGGTCTGGGTCTGTGGAGTGTCCTCGGGACTGGAGTTTACACGAAGATGGTGGCAATGGGAATCTGGGTGCAGAGGGACTGTTTTCCTGGTGGCTGGCAAAGCAATGTCCTTAACCGGGATAAAGCAGCCCCTGCGTTCTGGAGCGGAGGTCTTGGCTGGTGTGTCTCCAGCTGCCCCTATCTGCCCCTTTCCCCAGTTTGGAAGGTTGCGGTGGAGCCTGATGAGTGGATTGAATCGTCTGGTCATTCCCGGAGCAGGAAGGCACCACGAACGGCAGGGAACGAGCGCCTGGGCCTTTGGTGTCCGGCCACCTGCCCTCCCGGACTACAGCCAGGCTCCTGGCGGAGCAGCAGTGAAGTGGAAGCAGTGGGATTCTGCTGCCCGGTGGTGCTTTGGTGGCAGACACGCAGGAGGAATTCCCCGGTTTCGGCGGAGGTGTAGGAAGGTGATAAAGGGGGAGTAGAGTCAGGGGAGGTTGGGAAGCATGGCAACTGTAGGGGGAAGGGAGGGATGGGGGCAGCCACAAAAGACTACAGCAGGCCGGGCACGGTGGATCACCCCTGTAATCCCAGAATTTTGGGGGGCCGAGGCATGTGGATCATGAAGTCAGGAGATCCAGACCAGCCTGGCTTACACAGTGAAACCCCATCTCTCCTAAAACTACAAAATATGAGACAGAAGTCGTGGCAGGCACCTGTAGTCCTAGCTGCTCAGGAGGCTGAGGCAGGAGAATGGC
>NW_022309141.1:0-30129 GCF_002776525.5 Piliocolobus tephrosceles
TGGAGATGGCACTTTGAGAACCACTGCTGTGGGATAATGTGCAAAGAAGCCCAGGTCAAGGCACTCTGGTCTTGGTAGCAGGAGCCATGTCTGACGGAGCTGGTTTCCCAGGACTGTGTTATGTTGGCGTCTCTTACAGATTCTAGCTGCGGCCAGTGTGGCGGGCTCCTTTGGGAGTGGGGTGGTGTATGAAAGAGCAGGATTGGGAAAAAGCCTGCCTCTGTGCTCCTGGTGGCCCACTCAGTACCTTGAAAACTGGACCCCTGAAACCTCACACAGCCTTCTTTCTCCCAACCTGGGCCTCTTCCCCTCAATGACCTCACTTCTCAGAGGCCAGCATCCCAAAGAGCAGACTTGGAGCCATTACCTGCCCCTGACTGGGGCTGCAGGGAGGGTGCCATGGACTGGGTTCCAGTCCTTTGGGGCCCACATTTGTCTGCTGCCCCTGCCCCCTCACTTGATGGATCCCCTCTTCTGTTCCTTTACTTCCTGTGCTCCAGCTCATAGCTGGTCTGCCTCCGGGCTTCTGAAGCAACAGCCTCAGACACCACTGGAGTGTGCCCTCTCCTGCCCACAGACCCATGGTGACTCCCTGTGGTCTCTTGGTTAAAATGGAAACTGCCCAACTTACTCCAACTCTCCCCACCCCTGAGTAGGTCCAACCTCAGCTTCACTTTCTGCTTTCTTGGCTCCAGCACTTCAACCACAGAAGCCTCTGTATTGTCTGTGCACATGAGATTACATATGTGAAAACATCCGGCCTGTCAGTCCATTGCCTTCCCTTTGCCCTTGGATGTTCATTTCAAAACATCCCCTAGAGTAGGTGTTTTAGTCAGGGTTCTCCAGAGGGACAGAACCAATAGGATATATGTATCCTACATACATACATACACACACACACACACACACACACACACACACACACGTATATGTATATGTATGAAAAGGAGTTTATCAGGGAGAATTGGCTCAAATGATCACAAGGCGAAGTCCCATGACAGGCCGTCTGAAAGCTGGGGAAGAAAGCCATCAGTAGTGACTCAGTCTGAGTCCAAAAGCCTCAAACATAGGGAAGCCAACAGTGTAGCCTTCAGTCTGTGTCCCAAGACCCGAGAGCCCCCCTGCAAACCACTGGTGTAAGTCCAAGAGTCCAAAGGCTAAAGAACCAGGAGTCTGATGTCCAAGGGCAGGAGGAACAGAAGGAAGCATCCAGCATGGGGGAAGGATGAAGGCCAGATGACTCAGCAAGCCAGCTTGTCCCACCTACTTCCATCTGCCTTGCCTTACCCGCGCTGGCGGCCGATTGGATGGTGCCCAACCACATTGAGGATGAGTCTTCCTCTCCCAGTCCACGGACTCAAACGTCAGTCTCCTCTGACAACACCCTTACCCAGAAGCAATACTTTATCAGCTATCTAGGCATCCTTCAATTCAATCCAATCAAGTTGACCCCTAATATTAACCTTCAGAGTAGGGATCCTCAGCCTTTTGGTGCCTTGGATCCCTTTGGAATCCTGGTACAGCCGGTGGATCCCTTAAGACAATGATATTTTTAACATAAATATATATAACTAAATACACGGGATTATAAAAATGCATTGTATGGAGATGGCATTTTGTACTTTTAGAAAGATATTGTGATATGAGGAGTTTTTTTATTAAACCTTACATAACTATCGCAAGATGGGTATAATAACTACCATAGTTTCAAAGTAGTGTTGAGCATAAGTGATACTCTGAGAAATGTGAAAGAAGTGTAATGTGATACTGAAATTTTTATTGGCGACACAGTCACATGTAGTACTACTATCAATGGAGTTTCATGCCTAGGCCCATAGTTTTAGGACATGATCACTTTAAGTTAGAAGTGGGTGAAAATAAAGACGCAGCTCTTTTCCCCACACACATGCAGAGACCTCTGAATTCCAAGCCCTGACTAGGCTTGCTTCACGATGCCCTGAGCACGTTGCCTGCTTAGTGGGCCAAAGAATGACAGACCATTTATTAAGTGCATATCGTGTGCTCTTTTCTCTCTTTTTTTTTTCCCCACGAATCTTTGGTATGCACCATTTATAAAGAAAGAGTGATACAAAAACAAAGAGCACTATTTCAAACTCATGATTGTATTAACACTTAGACAGAATTAAAGGAAAAAATAGGAAACCCACAATCATAGTTGGATATTTTAACACTGCGCTTTCAATAATTCATAAAATAAAAGGCCATACGCAATAAAGATATAGAAGACTAAACAACGCTGTGAACCAACTTGTGGTAATCGATACTTATAAAATACACCACTAATATGCACCATAAAATACAGTCTTCCTTCAGTATCCGCAGGGGATTGGTTCCAGGACTCCCGTGAATACCAAGATCCTTGGATGCTCGGGTCTCTTATATAAAACGGTATATAGTATTTGCATATAACCTATGCACATACTCCCGTGTACTTTAAATCATCTCTAGACGACTTGTAATACCTAATACGATTATGTGAGTGTGGCTATGTTGTATTTTTTTTAATTTGTATTATTACTTTTTATTATTGTATTGTCATTTTTATTTCTATTTTATGTTTTAAAATATTTTCAATTGACGGTAGAATCCATGAGTGTGTAACCTGCAGATGTGGAGGGCTGACTGTACACATCTTTTGAAATGTGCTTAGTATTCAGTAAGATACAGGAATTGGGAAACGTTTCCTTAGAGAGAAAAATAGTAAATATTTCAGGTTTTGTAAACTGCTCAAATCTGATGTTTTAGTGTAAAAGCATCCATAAATAATGTATAAATAAATGGGTGTGACTGTATTAAAAAAAAACCCTTAATTGACAATAACAAGCTGCCAGCTCACAGGGCATACTTTGCCAACCCTAAGATACACTATATTCTGGGACCATAACACAAGGTTTAACTAATTCCAAAGGAAGAAAATCATACAGAGTACATCCTCTGTTCACAACCGATTAGAAAACAATAATATTTAGATACATAGAAGAGTCTCAATTATATGGTGCTTAAAAATCACATTTCTAAATTACCCAGGAGTCAAAGAAGAAAGAGCCAAACCTGACATAGATGAAAGACCAATAAAAGACATTGGTTTTTTATTACCAGAAAAGACCAATGTCCCTCATTAACCAAGATCCAAAAATTCTCAATAAAATATTAACAAATTGAATCAAGCAAGCTATAAAAGGATGTTATATAACGATGAAGTGATATTCATTAATAAATACAAGGCTAGTTCAACATTCAGGAATGAATCTAATTCATTCATGACATTAACAGAACAAAGTGATCATCTCAACAGATTCAGAAAAAAAGTATTTTTCAAAATTTAATCTACATTCCTAACTAAAACTTAACAAAAATATTTGAAAACTAGGAATGAAAGGATAAAAGTGCTTCATAAGATATATGATTTGCAAATATTTTCTCCCAGTCTTTGGTTGTCTTCTCATTCTCTTTATAATAATTTTTAAAGAACAGAAATGTTAAATTTTTATTTTTAGTTTTTATGGGTACGTAGTAGCTGTATATATTTACGGGGTACAGGAGATATTTTGATACAGGCATACAATGTGTGATAATCACATCAGGATAAATGGGGTATCCATCACCTCTAACATTGATCATTTATTTGTGTTACTAACATTCCAATTATACGTTTAGTTCTTTTTAAATGTACAACGAATTGTTGCTGATTGTAATCACCCCGTTGTGGTATCGAATACCAGATCAGGGCCAGGCGCGGTGGCTCACGCCTGTAAGCCCAGCACTTTGGGAGGCCAAGGCGGACGGATCACTTGAGGCCAGGAGCTCGAGACCAGTCTGGCCATCATGGCGAAACCCCATCTCTACTAAAAATACAAAAATTAGCCAGGTGTGGTGGAGCAGGCCTGTAATTTCCAGCTACTTGGGAGGCTGAGGCAATAGAATCACTTGAACGCAGGAGACGGAGGTTGCAGTGAGGGGCGAGATTGCGACACTGCACTCCAGCCTGGGTGACAGAGTGAGACTCTGTCTCAAAAAAATAAATAAATAAGTCAACCCGAAATACCAGATCTTATTCTTTCTACCTAACTATATTTTTGTACTCATTAACCACCTCCACTTCCCCTAGCCCACACCTTTCCCAGCATCTGGTTACCATCATTCTACTTCACTTAACATAATGTCCTGCAGTTCCATCCATGTTGCTGCAAGTGAGAGGATCTCATTCTTTTTATGGCAGAATAGTACTCCACTGTGCATGTGTACCACATTTTCTTTGTCCATTTGTCTGTTGATGGACACTTAGGTTGCTTCCAAATCTTGGTTGTTGTGAATAGAGCTGCAATACAGATGGGAGTGCAGATATCTCTTCAATATAGTGATTTCCTTTCTTTTGGGTATATACCTAGCAGTGGGATTGCTGGATCATATGATAGTTCTAATTTTAGTTGTTTGAGGAACCTCCAAACTGTTTTCCATGGTGGCTGTATTAATTCACATTCCCACCAACAGTGCTGAGGTCTCCCTTTTCTCCACACCCTCGCAAGCATTCCTTATTGCCTGCCTTTTGAATAAAAGCCATTTAACTGGGGTGAGATGATGTCTCATTGTAGTTTTGATTTGCATTTCTCTGATGGTCAGTGACGTTGAGCACCTTTACATCTACCTGTTTGTCATTTGCGTGTCTTCTTTTGAGAAATGTCTATTCAGATCTTTTGCCCATATTTTAATCAGATTATTAGACTTTTGTGTATTGAGTCGTTTGAGCTCCTTAGATATTCTGGTTATTAATCCTTTGTCAGACGGGCAGTTTGCAAATGTTTTCTCCCGTTCTGTGGGCTGTCTCTTCACTTTGTTGATTGTATCCTTTGCTGTGCAGAAGCTATTTAACTAGATGTGATCACATTTGTTCATTTTAGCGTCGGTTGCCTGCGCTTGTGGGTTATTACTCGAGAATTATTACTTTGCCCAGACCAATGTCCTGTAGAGCTTCCCCAGTGTTTCCTGAATTCTTCATCAGTAAAACCAGGCTGATTATACTAGTACCACCTATCTTTGAGAGATGTGGACAGAATTCAATAGCTACAGAAATAGCAAGTGCATAGGACAGAGCCTGACACATAGTGAAGGCTAAATATATGTGAGCTCTTTGCTCCCTCTCAAAGCATTAGCTTAGTTTCCTCGCAGGATCTTTTCACACATTCCTCTACCTGGAACTGTCTTTCCCTATGACTTGCCTTGTCTTCATTCAGGTTTCTGCTCAAATATCACCCAGAGAGGCCTTCCCCAGCCCACCATCTCAGGGAATAAAGGGCATTTTGTTTCCCTTTATTCATTTTATTTGACTTTATTTCCCACTTTATAATATACGTGTATGTGATGTCTCCTCCAATAGGATCAAAGTGGCCCAAGGGAAGGCAGTTTTTCTTTTTAGCTTATTGCAATATCCTTGGTTCCTATTAGAAGCATAGCGAACTTTCAGAATGGTCTGTCGACTAAGTGGAAAAACAGCTGGAAGAGGTGCTTAGTATTGCCATCCTCATCTTACAGATGAGGTAAAATAATGTCATACAACTAATAGATAGTAGAGTCAGGATTGAACCTCCGCACTCAGACACAACATCCCTCTCTCCAACTAGAGTGTACTCTGTTTGCAAGTGATTTCCATGTTGGATGCAAATGGCCCTCAAATGTCAGATCTAAAAGTTGAAATTGCTAAACACATACATTTCAAAGACCGACAATTGTGTTCTGTTATGTTCGTGCTTCAAATAAGTAAAATGTCCTGTCATTGATGATGAAGAAATTAAATGATCAGCATATATCAGTTCCATGCCATCATTCATGTGAAATCAGAAAATTCAAAAATACTTTATCCCAGTGTTCAAAGAGCAAATGAAAAAATGCTCGGAAAATACCGGAATTTTGAGAAATATCTTCTGTATGATGAAAAATCATTTGGGCCATGAAATATTAATGGAAATTCATAAAGAAATAAAATGATGGCTGTATCTTTGCCATTCAAACTCAGTCTCGCCTGTGATACCTGTCTACTGAAATGAGAAGGCACCCTTCTAGAAATCTTACAAATCACAAAAGGAAGGTTGGGGTGACCAAAATTTTAGGACATCAACCTTGGATATATCCGTTGGAGACAAGAAAGCATTGTGTCATAATTAATAGTACATGCATGCATTATTCCTTCAACATAAAATAAGAAAAATAAGAGTTCACTTACAATTACATATCATTCCGTATTTCTTTCTTTGGTTTCATAAATGCCATTGTTTAAACAAGGTGACAATGGGACTAGTTTACAGTGGCAAATAGTAGTAAATAAATGGACTATTTATACGGTAGGTGTGAAAAATGTAACGATATAGCATAATGTTCCTTTCTGTCTTTTGACACAGCAATTTATGGTAACTCTTTTTAGAAAAATTCTTATTGGATTTTAAAATTTTGTTGGCTATATTATTACTTTTTATCATACACAACCAGAAGACTTTTTCAAAGGCATATGCAGAAACAGCAGTCATAACCACACAGATATTTACCTACATTAAAAAAAAAAAAAAAACCCCACTGGCTTGTTTCATTGTCTCCCAAAATAGTAAAATACTTTTATTTTTTTCTGTCATAACTCTTCTTTGAACTGCTCGCCATGTTAGAACTTTTTTTTTTTTCTTTTGTACAGTGGCTAATCAGCACTCAACCAGACTTATCATTTACTTAGACATATCCAGTTCTCCTCTTCCCAAGGCCACATTAGATTGCCTCCCGGCATCAGTCCAATGTAATGACATTGAACTAAATATCCTCTCAACAAAGCATTTGAGCATGGATTTTACTTCCACCTACAGTAGGTTATAGATTGTAGAAAGTGATTTCCAGGTTTCCAGAAGTGTGCATTTCCTTTCTATACATAAGGCTTGCTTTGTCAGTCAATTGGGTTTTTTGTATCAATGATTCCTCCTATAGGCTGTTCATGGCTAAAGTGTCCATAATTCTTAAACACTCTGAAGCACACTGGATGTCATTGTATGTTACATCACTCTTTCTCGGGAAAAAGGTTTTTAAAGATCAAGGGTAATTTGAACTTGCATTGTTGAAGTTGGATTTCCTATAAGTTAAATTATTAGCAAAGAAGTTGAGAAAGTCCTGTTTGACATGGAAGCCTTTTGCTAGTGACCCTTTTTTCTCTTGATTTCTCAAGCAGTCTTTTTGCCAAAAGAACAAGTGCCTCTTTTTTTTTTTATTTTTTGCCATGCCAGTTTTCATTACAACCTACACATAGCATGGAACAATTCAGAGGCAGTCAGTTGATAGGTTCTTAAGCTCTTTATGGCCTCTTCAAGGACCTTCACACAGTTTTGGAGAAACAGCATATACATTTCTGCTTTACTGTATCTCTCGTCTCCACCTTACTGCAATCCTTTTCTTTATTCCTATCTTCAGCATATTTCCAAATAAGAGAATGGCATTCTTCTTGTCTCACACTTTGAAAATATGATTTTATGGGCAGCTGGACATCTTAACATCGTTTCTATGGTTGGCAGCAATGACAGACATCTTATAGTCCCATGTCTCTGTCAAACCTCATTACTTACTTCTACATGTTCGAGGAAATTAACAAGTGGCAACAAACCTTCACTATATAGGTCTCAAAATCATAGGTAAGCAAATCACACTTTTCTTCTCATCAGTATTGAGTGCATGGTGTGCAGCATTTACCTCCCTAATCCACTGTTATGTGTTCTTCCATCTGACACTAAAATAACACAATAATCTATCTGTCTGTCTTTTTTCTTTTCCTTTTTTTTTTTTTTTTTTTTTTTTGGTCATGCTACCAAGGGTGCATGTTATTTTATAAATAATTTGTACATTTGTTCTTCAACAACAACAGCAAAGCAATGCCTTTTAAAAGTAAATTATGATTGATTAAGAAATCCAAAAGACCACTCCTTCCATCCATATTCTTTCTCTGGGAAAATAAACACTGTTTCATATTGCAGAGCCATTTTCTGAACCATTTGTTCAAGAGTGGCTTGCTTCCGTCAGAATCTACAATTGGCATGACGTCTGTGAATATGTAGTTCACAAGGATTTTTCATATTTCTCTTGCTATTGTTCCCATGAACATGACTCTTTCTTCCTCCTAATCTCTTGCCCCCACATTACCCTCACTAATCCAATCAAGTCATTTTTAACTTTTTGTTATGAAAACTTCAAACACATAAAAGCAGAAAGCATGTTAGAATGCACTCCATGTACCCATTAATTTCAAGAGCCATCAACTTCAACAATCATTAACTTTCTTCAATCCTTGTTTCATCTATCCTGCATCATACTTTTAATTTTTCTTTTCAGAGTACAGAGAAGCCAAGTATAGACATCAAATCTTTTCATCCGGAAATAGACCTTAATAGGTAAGGGCTGTTTTAACATAAGCAGGATACAATATCATACCCTAGAAAAGACTAAGACTGACCAAACATCATCTACTCTCCAGTACCTTTTCCATTTTCCCAATTGTCTCATGAAAGATTTTCCAGTTCATGTGACCCCATTAAGATCCAAAAAGTTCCACACATTGCATGTAATTTTCAGTGTCTCTTAGAGTCTTTGGATAGATTCCACTTTCCCCTCATTGTTTCTGGGCCATTTCTTTGTTCAAGAAAGTATAACCCGCTCATGTCTTGCCAGGACTGGGGAAACAAAAGGGTCCCGGTTTACACGTCTGGTTGTAAGATAAAGGCAGTCATGGTTCTCTTGATCCTTGAGCCACAGGGTTGAGCCTGGGCAGCTTTTGGGTGACTTTCTTCTTCTTTTTTCCATTTTCAAAATTTAATATGCTTCATGAATAAACTTTTATAATGAAAAAATGGGCAAGTAAACAGAAACAAAGACTCTTATGCCCTGGCTTTAATTGTCACTGTGGAAGGGGTACATGCTCCACATTCTGTTCATAGCAATTAGAGGCCATCTCTCCCCAACAGTATTTGACCCCAAAACATACACACCAGTCTAGGGAACTCGAGCGGTGGGTTACTTTCTCTCCTTACCACTAGTGCACCAGGAGAGTGGTCGATCCGGCAGGATCCCTTGGAAAGGTTGTTCTCCCCTACCCAAGGGTAAAGGTTCCTAGATGGGTTGTCCCTTTGCCCACTTCTGGGAGTAAAAGGCCTGCCTAACCCTCATCCCCTTTATAAATAAGGGGTGAGGCCCGCTTTGAAATAGAGGCCCCTTTGAAACACTCCATTCAGATCTTACTAGGTCCCCAGGGAATAGCAGTAAAATTTTGAACCTAGGGTATCAGCTATCACCTTCATCTGTGAGGATCACCCCCACCCCCTGCCTCCCCTTTTGCTTTATATTCAAGAGAGGAGCAGTCCCACCTTGATGCTTCTCATCTAAGTTATATCAGTACAGGTGACAGAGGTCGGGGTGGTGGGGGTGAGGTTTTCACCCTCTGCTGCTTTCAGGGTTGGGTACTTTCCAGAAGCAAAGCTGTATGATGGGGATGCTATATTGAAATAATAAATGTGGGTATTATTGATTCTTCCACCGTAAATGGTCTGCCTTGCAACAGCCCTGATGGCCACAGAGGATATCCCCTTGAGGAAAAGGGTAACGTTATATGGGAGAATTAGGTCTCTGGCAATTAGACAAAAGAGGTAAAACACAATGCTTCCTCCCTCCCCAGAAATGAGACAGAAATAGGATGGAATACATGGAGAGAGAGAGAGAGAGAGAGAGAGAGAGAGCGACAAAGACAAAGACAGAAACAGAGATATAAATTATTTAGCTATATGTGACCTGAAACAATCTTGTGAAAAATCCTACAGGTGGAGGCATTAGATGCATGAGAAAGCCAGATATAGAGGGAGCCATGCGCTGTCCACACTGGGGCGTTCTGACTGTTATAAGAGGCAAGATTTGTTGCAGTCTGTGTGAAGACATGTCAATCAGAGTGGATGTGGAGAGAATGGACCCACGTCTGCACTCCTGAACTTTCCTCAGCTCCCATTTGCTTTAGAAGAGATTGAGAATGTCTCACCAGCCTGATGGAAGGGTCCAGAAGGCAGCTGAATGTTTTCTGGCAAGCATTCCATGGCCACCCCACCCATGGTGAGTAGATCTTGGAGCGCCTTATTCTACAAAATGAGGTGTGCACGTGCAGAAATGGCAAGAAGAGCCACTGAGGCCTGGGAAGGAAACATTAGCAAGTCTAAGCATACTCATTTGTATCACTTTATTTTAAAAGTCTAATTTTGGTGTGTGTTTTATATGAGAATTCCGTATTTATACAGTGTTTCCAGTATATAATTTGTAAATTTACAAAGATACATATATTGTAGGTGTGGGCTCAACATCTTTTATTACTGTTGGTGTATTTGTTTCTCGGTGCTGCTGTGACAAATTACCACAAACTCTGTGACTGAGTACAACAGAAATGTATTATTTCACAGTTCTGGGGGCTAGAAGTCTGAAAGCAAGGTACTGGCAGGACCATGCTACCTCTGAATCCTCCAGGGGAGAGTTCTTCCTTGCCTCTTCCAGCTTCTGGTGCTTATGGCAATCCTCGTGTTCCTTGGCTTGTAGACACCTCACTCCAGTCTCTGCCTTCATGGTCACACAGTGTTCTCCTCCCCGTGTGTCTGTGTCTCCGTGTATTCTCTACTCTTTTTTATGAGGGCATCAGTCATGTTGGATTGAGGGTCCACCCCAACTGGGTATGGCTTCCTCTTAATGAATTACATCTGTGAAGACACTGTCTCCAAATAAGGTCACCTTGTGAGGTTCAGGGTGGACATGTATTTTGGGGGGACACCATTCAACCCAGTACAATGTCTGATGAAAAATTATCAGAGACCATTGCCACAGCAAATGTGCACTGAGCACCCACATTGAAGTCTCAACTCTGAGTGGCAACCAAATCTCATATGGATCCACAATATTTGAAAGAGAAGAAAAAAGTTCAGTAAGAAAGGAGCACACAGGTTGTATACACATATCAGCAGAATCCAGAGCAAAGCACTCAAAGTGGGGACCGCCCCCCCCCCGCCGCCGCCAACCGCCACTGCAAAGCCTCTCTAGTATCACTTATGTCACACCCCTTCCTCCAATCCCCAGACATGATTTTATAGAGGGAGATGGAGGTGTCCATAGATCTTGGAACTGACTCAATGATTGCTTGAAAGAGAGTAGCCAGACTGGAAGAGGCTGAAGAACGTTTAATTCATTGGAGAAATGTAACTGGTCACCCCTGCTCACTTGTAGTAACCGTTGGATTGTGTACTCAGAAAGCAGGATTATTTATGGAAAGCAAACAAGTTTCTTTGTATTTCCACAACAACCTATACTGTATACTGTATTAAAATTTGAGCTCTTGTTAGCGAGATAGTTTGTAGCCATGTGGCTCCCTTTCAATTTATGGTGTCTATATCCCTCTAGTGGTTTAGAACTTCACCTAAAAACAGACGTATCTCATATTAGCATTTTGGACCAGCCGGCAGATAATGGAAGGCAATGCCATCTAATGTTTAAAAGCAAAGTGTGTATTTTGGACTTGGAGAGACCGATTTCAGATCCTACTTCTGCCGCTTAATAGGAGCCTCACATGGCAATGTATAAGCTACCTAACCTCTCTGATTCCCAGTTTACTCATCTGGAAAAAGGAGGACTATGATTCCTGTTGCTTAGGGCTGTGGTGAGGCTGAGATGAATGATATGACTATGTACCCAGGACAAAAGAAGTGCTCAATATATATAAGCTATGGATAAGATTCATATTCTTGCTCCATTCTGGAATCTGCCCCCAGGATCAGGGGAGGATTCTGTACCCCCTCCAGAGCAACTTAGCACAGCATTTTCCAGCTGTGCTACCACAGAACGCAGCCTTGGCTTTAGGATTGTTTTACGCACCATCCCTGAGCTTCAGTGGTTTTCGTCATTAAAAATAACTTGATATCCTTCACTTAAAGATGAGTGACGTAATATTCTCCTGTCAGCTGATATTTTTGTGTGAGTACCTCGCCCACTTGAAATTATTTACAGTCATTACCCTTGACGTCCTTTCCAGTAGATGATCAAAAAGATTCATTCACCCACACACTTCATATTTTGACTGTTTAATATGCACAAGGTACTGTCCTAGGCTTTAGGGGCACATCAGTGAAGAAAGTGTTGCTAACAAGCAGAATTCTGATCCCGTGAAGCTTACATTGTAGCAAAATAATGGGGAATGGATAGAACCATGGACCCACTTGCTGGCCACAGACTTTGCTGTATTTTCCAGAGAAACCAGACAAGATAGACAATCTTTTCCTATCTTGGTAGGAACGTGACCAGCTCCATTGAACTTGCTTATCTATTGTTGTATTTGGCAGTGATAGGTATCATATTTGCTTAGCCACCCCTTGTACTTTAGAAAGCAGTTGCACACACTGTACCTCATTTAATCTTGCTAGCCATGCTGTCAGTAGGCATCACACAGCCCAGAGATAGGGAGGAAGCCATATCTTCTGATTCCAAATCCCATCCATGTTTCTCAGGGCGTAACTAGTAAAGGCAGCTCCAACCCAATGAGAAAATGGAAGATCACAATGCACAGTGTGCAGGGTGAGAGAGAGAGAGGGACAGAGAGAGACAGAGAGAGAGAGAGAGAGAGACAGACAGAGAGAGACAGAAAGAGAGACAGAGAGAGACAGAGAGAGAGAGTGTGCGCGTGCACGTGCACACACCGCATGCTCCTGTGCCTGTTTAGGTCACAGAAGGAGAGTTTTTCAAAGAATGAAGAACAGTTGCCTCAGTGCAATCTGTGATGCTTCCACGGCCCAGGGATTAGTACCATATGTGTTGGCCTGCTGGTTGAATCGACCACTCGCAGGATGAATGGGCCAGGTCCTGCCTTCTCAAGCACCACAGTGTCTGATACGCCCAAGGCTTACTTACGCTCACTATGCACAGGTCTCCCTGGCAGCAAGGTCCACACTCCTGATGACATGGGAAAGGAAAAGATACTCATTTCCTATCCCTATCCTCATTTCCTATCCCTATCCATCCTCATTTCGAGTTGAGCACTCTCTATAGTCTGCTAGGGCTGGGGTGGGAATAAGCGGCTGATACGGAGAAGCAGCATGCCACAGCCAGTCCAAACTTGCTTCTCTGACCTAGGTCAGGGACATGGCAGCCCCTGAGATTGCTCCCGCCAGTGGTGTCCAAAGGCCACGAACATGGCTTGTGGGTGGTGATTCCTTACTGCAACAGTAGGATGCAGTACGCAGTAGGGTGCAGAGGAAGGGGAAGGCTACTGCTGCCCACAAGTTCTTTGCAGGGTGGAAACAGTGCATTTTTCTAGTTCCCCCTTTGCTTGCCCATCTCCACTTTGCTGCCAGTTGCACTCATGGGACTATTTTCAGCACACATGTGAAAACACCCATGCTGATGGGAACAGACGGTGGGGCTGCTTTGAGGGAAACCCTAGCATAAAGGTCTAATTGGGTCCTGCTCTAAGCCCAGCACCTTCCACTCTCCTGGCATACCAACGTCTGGCAATTTTCTTGACACTGATCATTCAGAGGCACTTTTCACAATCTACCTCCTAGACTTAGTCTCACACAACCTCATCACACATCCACACATTGCTTGCCAGGACTGGAGAGACACAAGTGTTCTGATTAGGAGCCTGTCTGGGGAATGTTGGGCACCATGGTTTTCCTGGCCCTTGGACCACAAGGTCCATGTGGACGTCCTCCTCCAAACCTCCAAAATTCTGTACCCTGCCCTGTCGGAGTCTACTGAGAGAGGGCAGAGGGCTTTGGGATTGTTAACCACATGATGACAAGAGGGAGAAGCCATTTCTCCTCTGCTTCAGCAGAGTCCTGGGTTGAGTCCTGTGGATGGCCAGAGTCTGGTGTTGACATTCCTTTTTATTATTACTATTATTGTTGTTGTTGTTATTATTATTATTATTATTATTATTATTATACTTCTGGTGTTGACATTCTTCAGGAGTTTTCAGTCTACGTATTTGTGAATTACAGGTTCCAAGCCTCATATGAAAGCTTGGCATGCCATGGACTGAGCTTTGCTAGGGCAAGCAGTCTGATTTTCCAGAGCTGGAAGGAGGAAGGGGTTGCTGGGAGACTCATTGTGAGTCCTGAGGAAAACTTTGTGTGAGGGCAGCACTGGATCACAAGGCAGGATTCCCTTGGCTTCCCTCCTCATTTCTCTCCTTGCTCCCAGATATGTAGCCACTGCCTTGCATGCTAATCTCCTGTTCCCTGTTATGGTGTGTAGGTTGTCTGTGTTCCTTCATCCCCCTTGCACATGAGCGTTTTGTCTTCTCTTGAGCTGGGATTCCTGAGACCAGTGGTTGGATAGAACAACAGATACATCTGCTCTCTTCCTGCAGCTACATTCTAAGCTAGACAAGTCAGGATGCAGGGAGGCCTCACTGCAGGGAGAGGGAGCAGTGAAAAGAAAGAGCTGAGAAGCAGGGGCCATAACTATGGACTTTGGAGCTATCGGGGCTGGGGTCAAGGACTGAGTTCTTCTGTACCCAAGACTCATGGGAGGTTGTGGGTGCTGCCCACTCACTGTAACTCTTCCTCAGGGCTGGGGACCATGTTGCCCCCTTCCAAGACTCAGTAGTCTGTGTGTGTAGTGGGGGACAGGACACAGAGAAGGAAACAAGAGAGAGTGAGAGAGAGCGAGAGAGAGAGAGAGAGAGAGAGAGAGAGAGAAACTGAACTGTGCGTATGTGTGATGTTGGAAGCTACCAGGTCAGTGTTTCTGAGATTCCATCTCTTATCAGAAACCTCCTTGAACTTTGGTTTTGTAACCTGTAAAATGGGGCCAATTTGACATACTTCCTATGATTGCTGTGTGAATTTAAGTAATATGTGTGAATCTTCAGCCATACTGCCTGCAGACCTGTGTTGTACATGGCGATTTGTTTGCAGATGAACTTGATTGGAAGGAAGGCGGTGAGGAGCTCGCCTTTCTGAGAGGGACAGTGTGGGTTTTGCAGAGCTGCTTCAGAGTCCATGATTGGGTACGGGGTGAGGACAGGGCCATTCCATGTACCTCCACACAGAATGCAGCTCAGCTCTGGCACCTGGGTCCCGGCAGCTTTGTGAGCTGATCAGGGACAATGTCAACATCACAAGGGTGGAGGCTACAGTGAGGCTCTCTCAGGGGGCTGCTTGTAGTGTGCAGATTGCTCTTGTTAATGACTTGTATCGCCCTTTGGGCACTCCCAGACACAACTACTGTGGGAATCTCATCAATGTCGTGTGGACGTCAACAGTGTGAGCTCCGAGTCAAACTCAGTAGTGTGAGCTCTGAGTCAAGGTAATTGTTTGCATCAGCTTACAGAAAACTGGTATAAATATTTGCAAACATAGGGTGTGTAGAGCAGTGTGTATATATATAGTTATTATAATAATTCTACTTATCATTATTATAATATTCCTGACTATGCGTTGAAGGTGTACACATAAATGTTAGCACAGGTAAACTCTGATTCTTGGGATTAGGCTTAATATTTTCCAGCCGCCTTATTCTTCTAGGGCTTGCAGAAACATGTGCAATGATCAAGCTCCTTTCCTACAATCACAGAATACAAAACGCTACAAAGTAAGTTCCATCCTTCCTTGATCGTCAAGGCCCAATGGAAGTCATGCACACTGTGATATCTGCTTTTTGAACTCCTGTGCTGCTTCAGGGACTCACAACTCTCATGACAGGCAGCAGTTGAACCTTTTGGCATTTCTTGTACTCTTTAGTTGCAATTTCTTGTTATGGAAGCTCCTTCATGATAAGAACCATATTTTGTAATAACTCCCTTGCAACAGTAACCACCGAGTGAATGAATGTGATAGGTCAGGTGCTGCTGCGCCAGAGCATCACTGATGAAAGCAGAGTCCATGGACTCTTGCCGCTTCGCAACAGTTTGTTACTTCTCTGCGGTAAGTACAGCATTTGAGAGTATACGTTTAGGAAGTTTTATAGCATAAGAATATATGTTTAGGAAGTTTTATAGCATGCAGTGAGAGTCATTTGGATGTTGAAATAATCAGGGCTTGTATTTTGTATGTCTTTGCTATATTTTTCTTCTTTCTAGTCGTTCATTCACTTTCCTTGTGTTACAGGAATGTATTGATCCATGAATGACTGATGTACAAAAAAATTAAATGCTTCTCCTTTACAACAGAGAGCTCAAGAAGCAACAGTTTGGAGCTTTGTGAAGTTCAGCTGATGTATTATCTGCAGCAGGTATATAAAGCAGGAGTCATTATTCATGTATTTCGAGATGTAAACGGAGGGTGGCCCAAGGGAGATAACTTCGACCGGTCCCCAAGCTACTGATCAAGTAGATACTCTGGCTTCAGGACCAGCATACTTCCCCTCAACATGCATGGTTTACATCCACGGCTACTTACCAGGGTTTCCAAAGTGCAGATAACCCAACCATGGTGGGGCTTTTCACCTCGCCACATCATGTGGGCCAGTGATGCCTTCAGAGCAGTTCAGCAGCCTTTATGGAAGTCACTGCAGCAGGGCTCTGAGGCATCTTGGTGGAGTTCGTCTCTGAAAAGAGGGAGATACATTCAAGCATGTTATCTAAAGCAGTGTATGAAGAGAAAGCAGAGTCAAAAGATACTAAATGTCCATCTGGAGGGAGGTGGGTACCCAAAGTCCTTGATTGCTGTTTCTGGGTCATCAAGGCTATTTATTGGAGCGGGTAGAAGATAGGTGTGTGTGCCTTAAAGAAGCTCATTTATAAAATAATCTGCCCTCCCAATTTAAGACTCGAATGGCCCCAGTGGCCATTCTCTTCTCTGTTCCTTTCTTCTCATGGTCTCTGGCCTCATTCTCACTGGCTCAGAACAGCAAAACGTTTATTCCTTTCCCAGGATGGGCCTGTACCCTGTACCCTGAGACCCAACCCTGCAAAAGTCGTATCTGGACCCAGGCTTACCCTACAGGAGGGGCTCCACACACCATAAAGCTTATTTCTTTGGGGGTCTTATTTGATAGGATCATTCCTTAACAAGTTTGGCCAAAAGCAGGAAGAGGACAGAATGAAGTAGGGTCTCTCTCTCTCTCTTTCTCTCTCTGTCTGTCTGTCTGTCTCTCTCTCTCTCTCTCACACACACACACACACATACACACACAGAGAGAGAGAGAGAGAGAGAGAAAGAGAGAGAGAGGTCTAATGAGAAGAGATCACATGCACATTCATGTGGAGTGTGCGCGCGCGTGTGTGTGTGTGTGTGTGTGTCCATCAATCTAGATGATAATGGTCCACATGGCTCAGTGAGCTCAGTGGCCCTTACTTCTCTGACTTGGTGAAAAAGCAGGCCTTCGGGTAGTAAGGGTGTTTAAAAAGCCAGTGGAAGGGCAGTTCTGTAGTTCTGGAGTGTCTGTTCCACTTGGAGCTGAGCCAGCCTTCAGAGGAGAGGTCTGTTTTAAATGAGACAAGGTCACAGAGAGGCCCTGCCCCTCAGCTTCATGCTCAGAATGGAGCTCATGCACACTGAAGTAGCATTGGCACACAGGAAACTGAGGCAGGTGCCCAGACATACAGACTGTGGCTTCCATGTGGTCATCAGAAGCTGCTGTGGTTCAGTGGGCAGGCTTGTTACCAGTGTAAGGGGATGCAAGAGTAATCCCACACTCTGACTTGCCAGCAGATGTGAGCTTTATAAGCCTGCCTGGAGAGGCAGGCCGTCTCTCAAAGCTTTACTCTTCCAATTGTTTGCTAAGTGGACTTGGCCAGTCCATCTGACCTCCTTGAGCGGCAGACCTCTCACATGTAGCATGGTATTGTGACACAACCCACCTAATGGGTTGTTTGGAGTGTTAAATGTTAGTAAAGTGCCCACAGGTGTGCCTCATGCATAGCAGATACTCAACAGACATGCAGAATCAACAAATAGACAGGTGCCTAACCTCAGCTAGAGGAGTTCAGGACGGCCAGAATGCCTAGCTGACATCTACCCATTCCAGTAACTCCCTATTTTGCAACTCCTCCTGCATGCTCCAGCTCTCCCCTTGATACAAGGTCCCTGCACCCTCCTGCCTACTCAAAGCTGCCGCTCCAAGGATGCTCTCTGCCACCCCTGTGCTATCGATTTCGTGTCTCTCCACCGGGTGCTTGCCTTCAGCACAATGATATTTCTCCCACCTGAAGTACACCTTTTCCTGACTCCCTCTTTCCCCACCAGATGCTGCCTGATTTCTTTGCTCCCAATTGCTGCAAAACCTGTAAAACTTGTCCATACTCATTGATTCCTCTCCTCCCATTCTCTCTTAAAGCTGTCCCAAGCAGGCTTTTTCACACAGTCCCCCAAAGAAACTGCTCTTATTAAGGTCACCAGGAACCTCTGCATTGCTAAATGCAATGGTTAATTCTCACTCCTCTTCTTATTTCGCCTGACATCAGCAGTTTGAGCAGAGTGAACCGCTGGATGTCTCTTGAGACACTTTGATCCATGTAGTTCCCAGGACACTCTTGGTTTTCCTCCATGAGTCACTGGTGTCAATTTCCCCATCTCCTCAGCTGGTGTCTCCTCTTCTCTCTGATCCCTTTATGCTGCAGGGCTCTGTTCGTGACTTTATGCCCTCCTCTATGTGCTCTCCCTCCCTAGCAGAGCTCGTGTAGTCTCATGGCTTTTAAGTGCCATCCACATATATTTAGGTATAGATCTTTCAGCCAAATTCCCGACTTGTATATACAACTGCCTACTTGACTCACACGGATATCAGAGAGACAGCTTAACTCAATGTGTCCAAAACTGAATTCTTGGACCCTTCCCTACCTACAAAGCCTATTCTCACTGCAGCGCTCCCCATATCAGTTGATACCAATCCCAGTCCACTTGTTGCTCAGGCAAAAAAAAAAAAAAAAAAACCCTGGAGTCAGCCGTGGTAGCTTCCTATCTGGTATACACGCTTCCACTACCCTCGCCTGAATTGACTCTATTCTCGGCATAGTAAGTAATCAAAGTGATTCCTTCCAACACGTGTCAGATCACATGACTCCTCTGTTCCACCCCTCACTGCTTCCCTCCTTCTTCCCCCAACATTTCACCCCAAGCAAGAGCCAAGGTCCTTAAAACGGACTCCCAACCTACAGAATGTGGGATTCTGTTAATCTCTCTGACCTCCTCTCCTGCTCTCGTCCTTTTGGCTCACTCTACAGCAACCACGCTGGCCTCTCTGCCATTTCTCAAGCGTGGTAGTCACTCCCTGGCCTTAGAGCCTTTGCACCAGCTGGACCTTCCGCCTGGACAGTACTTTCTTTATATATCCGCAAGGCAACCCCTCTCACCTTCTTCATTTCTTTCCTCCAATGTCGCCCCTCCAGTGAAGCCTACCTGCTTACCCTTGCATATGGCAGTGAATGCTCTACTTCCTTTCTCTTCTCCCATTATCAACGACCCGAGATGCACCCTACCCTGCTGTGTGTTAGCTTATCACCACCACCACCACCACTACCCACCACCTGCCCCACCCAAAGTGATTGTCTCCTTCTACCCTTCTATATAATTAGTAATGTAAAAGGTTTGCATTTTATTTTCTGTTTCCTTGCCTTTGTATGTACCATTCACGAGGGCAAGGGTGCTTGTGATTTGTTCACCTATGAATCCCAGGTGACTAGACTCACGACTGGCACATAGTAGACCTTAATAAGCGCTCGTTGAAAGAGTGAATGGATGAATCATTAGATAATCACAACATGAAAAATAATATAGGCTACATTATTATTGAGACTACACAGGCCTCCGTGGTCCAAGTTACAGGAGGAATCTCAACCACTTGTCATGAGTTGCACATCTGGAGATAACATTGGCAACACTGGTGTCATTTGCCACAGGAACTGGGGCAGAAGTCGACCAGTCAAGAACTGGGCCTGATTTTCACTAGCTGTGTATAGACTCTGCCTTCCCCTCCAAATCACCCTTGTGAGCTTTGCAAGCCTGTTGCACGATGAGCAGTGTAAGCGCAGAGCCCACTTCTCCTCCAGAAAGCTTTTCTCTGAGCCCCAGATTACTCCAGTTATTCTTCTATGTAGTCTTGGCTGAGCTGAGCCCCTCCTTTGACAAAGTGCCCTCACAGGGATGTTCAAAGAAATTCCATCTGCTCTTTGACATTTAACTGTTCCATGGCTCGTGAGCCCTGGAGGAACCTGTGTACAGGTCTCAGTACATCTTCATAAGAATCACCGTTATCCACCTCCACCACAACTCCAAAATCATTTCCTCCAGAAGGCCGGAATTCTACCTTTCTGCCAAAGAAAGGAGTCGGGGGGATCCTGCCCGCTCCCCACCTCACAGGGGCCAACGTGAGCCCAGGCTGAATCCAAATCTCCCTTTGGTCATGGCCATTGTCTACTCTGCACTTGCCTGCTGAGGCCAAGGCCGCAGCACTGGGCCCGAGGAGGATGCCCTGGAACCTGTCTTTTGTTCATGGGCAGATGCCCACTGTTTGCTGTCTGCCAGCATCTTATCCCAGTTGCTCTGCTCAAGGGAACAGGTCTGCCAGTACCTTCTGCATTGGCAACAGTATGGGAGCAATGTTGCAGGCTCAGAAACATTGTTGTTTGCTTGGTCCACCGTGGGAAAGCCAGGACCTAGGATTTTCAGGACTGATGGAGGGTGCTGGGTAGTTAAGTTTCTGGGGAATGTGTTGTGATGGGGAAGTCCACTTGTCTTGGAAAGAAATGCTCACTCCACACATACGATTCCTCCAAGATGCCTGGCAATGGGGCCCCAGCCCTTCAAAATAAAGGGACAGACTGCCACAGCTAGTCCTGAAAGTGCAGATTAATTTTATTTTCCCACACCTCCTCACCTGACCCCGGCATGTTCCCTGTCACTCCTACCCTGCGATGTGTCCGAGTTTGAAAACACAAGACTTTCCCAAGGTTGGGCAGAGCCCCAGCTCTCCTGGAGATGGGATCTTTCCCTGTAGCACAGCAGTGTGGGCTTCAGACTTGGCAGGCCCTGGGTCCACCTGCAAGGCTGCCAATGACCAGCCAGCTGATCCTGGCAACTTGCTTGTGAGATCTGAGTTAGGGTTTTCTCCTCTGTAAACTCGGCCTGACCTGGTGGCACCTCCCTTGCAGGACTACTGCAGTTAGAGACAACGCATGAAAACAGCAATCAAAGTGCCTGGAACAATTTAGGCACTCGGTAAATGCCAGCTGCCATGTTTGCTAGGCTTTGGGCAGCTTGGGGCTCTCTATCCTTGAGTGCTCCTAACAACTGGAGTGTTCTAGGACCCAGAAACTCAATCCCTTTTTAGAGGCATCCTTGCACCTAAAACTGCAGCTTTCCCACTTGCTTTGTGGAACCTCCGCTGGGGTGGGGCCAGTTTGGGTTTCAGATTTACCCAGCAAGAGGCTTGCACCTGGATGTCTCATCTGGATGCCCCGCAAAGCTCAAAGAATTTTTGTAAATGGCACAGTGAATGTTTTCTTTTCCTCTCCACCTTCCAGAAGCCCCTTTCCCTGCCTCTCCCTCACCCCTGTCTTTCATTTCACAGCCACCGGAAGTCCCGCCCTTCTTCAGCCTTTATCTAACCAAAGGAAGGTTAACTCTTTGCAGTACTCCTGTAGTGTGTTAGGGAGACTGAACCTGCAGGCCACAAGAAAATAAGCCTGGTCCATTGATCGCGTACTCCTTGCGCTAGGGCAGGTCACCCATCACCCAATCCCTTGTTTCCCAATCCCCTGCAGAGCCTCCTGCCTGAGGCCTTCAGGATTCCAGCAGTTATCTCTCTGACAGGGCAGCTGGAGGTATTCTCCCAGTCTTTCTCCTCTTATACTGCTGGTTCTCTGACTGAATTAAGCTTCTTGCCCCGTACTTGCAAAGAACCATTTTAGACCATTGGATGATAATTTGCCACCAGAGCCAGAGAAAGCATGGACTCACACAGGGTTGGAGAAGACATTACCTCTTCCCCCGAGCTAGCTGGAGGAGCATCCTGTTTAATGGGCAGTAATTACACTGACCTGTCAGAGATAATATGTGACATGCTTCTGGGACAGGCGGGTGCTCAACAAATCATTTTACTCTGCAGCTCTCCCACTTACTAGCTGACTGACCTGGGGCTCACTGACTGCTGTAAGCCCCCTTGGATAAAAGGGCGGGTCGGGGGAGGAATGTAATCCGGCCTGGTCCCCAGAAGGATTGGATGCTGTGGCCAGGGTTACTCACACCTCTTCCCCTGCCTTCATGTGGTGTTTCTTTTGAAGACAGAGACCTTGAGAGTGCACTAGCAGGCAGAGACAGGCAGCAGGGTGGCCTAGAGGAAAGCACTCTGGGTTTGCAGGGAATGGACATAGGGTCTTGTCTAGGATCTCTCTCTTGCCACTTCTGTGGCTCTAGATGGGAAAGTCACCGAGAAACCTGGACCTCAGATTCCCACCTTGCTTACCTCTGGAGGTGGTATTGATAGATACGACTCCTCCCAGGGCAAAGAACAGGCCTTTTGATTTTCTGCAGCTCCAGTTTCTGTCACACTGTCTGAGTCCCAGAAGGCGCTCACCATTTTCCGGCTTGCTGAATGAATATGGAGCTGCTGATGGGGTCATAGTTACTGCTTTTGTTTGAAGCCTCCTTGGCCTGCAGGCTGAGGAGAGCGGGTCCCTGGGCCTTCTCCAGAAGGTCATTTGCTAGCCTACCCTGCACCTGGTAACGTCACTTTGCACACAGCTGGAAGCAGGGTAAGCCTGGATGTCAAGAAGGAAGAAGGTAGCCTGACCACTCTTGTGTGTGTTATAGCTGCTAACCATGAGCCCCTCTAGGTTGGGCACTTGTCACTGGTGCTCCCCAGCACGGGACCCAATTCATGCAGTGCTTAGCTCTTGGAGAAAAGGTGGTAGGATTTGGGCCTGATCCCACATGACTTAGTATAGCATGGGCCTTCATGCCAGGTACCAATCCGGACTTACTCCATTGGCCGAAGGTGAGAGTGAAAATACTAATGTCCCCTTGCCCCCTTGGACACACACACTTTTAAACAATGTGTGCGCCCTAACGAACCGTAGTTCCTGAGAGAAGTGCAAGGTTACCTTTCGGAGATGCCACAGGTGGAGCCTTTTCTCTGGCTCATCCAGTATCTCAGAAGCTCTGCTTTTCTATAGCCTTTTCTCGAATTATTTCAGGGTTGTTATTATTATTAATCATTTTTATTGCCATTAGTTTAAAGTCACCCACCCTTTGAGGGTCTGTCCTGCGCACGTCTTCCCTTGCCTCATTCCTTGTTCTCTACTTTCCCCTTCATATAACCTTAATAGTTCAGTGAAGAATTTATTTCCAAACGTCCACGCTGCCTTCGGTGTCTCCATTTTTACTCCCTCTCCTTCTTCTCTATTATTTCCAAACCTCAGATTGTCCCCTCACCAAGATTTTCTGAAGGCCCCACCTTTTTTTTATTTCCAAAGTACCCCATGGCAACCTTTTCCCCTGCACCCACCCCTTCCCTCTGCCCTCCTCCTCTCAAGATGATTTATGTGTATTTTCTACTTCCGTGGCAGGCACCCTGTGATGTCCCTTTCTTTTTGCCAGTGCTCCCTCCCCTATGCTGGGTGGAGTATCCAATCAAATATCTAATACATTATATTTTCATCATATATTCTGATCATATATTTCAGTCCCCCCAAACTTACTTAAGTGTCTCTTGAATTTTCACACATCCTGTGATGCTCCCTTCCCTGGCCCCCTCCCCAAGACAGGTCACATAATGTTTTCTACATTTTCATGGCACTTCAGTCTCGGACTCTATCCCAGCATTACTGCACTGCCAGTTTACCTATTTTTCTCTCCCACATAATTTAGAACATTCCTTGGACCTGGAGGATGTGTACTAGGGAGTATCCCTAGAATCTACACTGGTGCCTCACATAACAGGTGGTCAGAAAATGCGCAAGATGTACTAGTCGTTATGCTTTTATTTTTCTCTATGTTCTTCAGTAACCAAGGAAAATCATGGTAAATGTCAATCTTCACACAACAGTAGACACAAAGCGTTTCAGAAACGTCATATATGAAGAAATCCTCCATCCTTCTTCAACCTTTTACTGGGTATTTCAACTTCAAAAGAACAGTTCATTCCTATAAGTGCTGTACAAGATCAGAGAATATGATGGAACGACTTCATTTTAGAACGGTAGCAAAACTAAATGTCAATGACAGGAAACAAAGAAAAAAAATCTGTTCAATTATATTTTTAAACATATTGTTATTCTCAACAAACAGAGTTTTAAAAAGAGTACAATTTTCCATTATCAAAAGCAAACACTCTAATTTGCAGTTAAACAATGATCACTGATCACAAGTATCAAATACAGTGTCCCCCGCCCCCAATCCACATCATTTTCAACTTAGGACCCTGGCCATCTACTCTTTGGGGTACCTGTGACTTTCTTTTCCACCCCCCAAGGGTCTGCCTCAGATCTACTTAGGGGGCGGAATAACCCCTAGCACCTGAATTGAGGATAGCCTCAACCTCTGCATCATCGTCCGAATCCCAGTCATAATTACAAGGCCAGTCTTTAGAGCATCGGTTACGAACCCTTGCCACAAAATGCATGACTTTCAGTTTGCTGGATTCCACGTGTGCTCGGGGCCCCCAGAAGAACTCGTACTCCACCGGACTGCTACGGGGCACCGGCTTATAAATCAGGTACCCTCTGCGCACAAACTCTTCTGTGACGATCTTCTTCGGATCTCCAAAGATGCTGTGCTGTCGTCCAGGCTGCATTCCTAACTTCCCCAGCACTTTCCAGACCAGAGCTTCCTTGGCGCTGTTGCCCATGATGAAGATGAGCGCTAATATGGACATCAGGAGACTTTTCTTGGTGCCCTGAAAATTGCTCCGGGGCACCGAAGGCTTTTGTGCTTGGGCAGTGCTCGAGGCTTCTTCAGGGGTGGTAGAGGCCTCCTCTGGAGTGCTGGGGTCTTCCTCGGGGCCGCTCAAGTCGTCTTCGGGGGTGCTCGCTACCACGGAGGCGGCCATGGGGGTCTCGGAGGCCTCCGAGGCCTGGATTTTGCGATTGTTGCGGTTCTCTTCTGCGGCTCTAGCATTACGGCGGCGCCTACTCTTTCGTCCCCGAGGCATGTCTCCTGCTAGGGGCTCAAAGCTTACAGCAGTCCTAGGGAAGGATGCTTGTAGCCTCTTCAGGAAGCAACTGCTTTATACCGTAAGAAGCTGCTGCCGCTGGAGCTACCAACGTCAATAGTCTTTGTATCAATAAACCAGCCGTTCTCAGCTACAAAGCTAGTTCCCACGCCAGCTGACTTGCGCAAGCAACCGCTGCCAGCACTTGCCGCAGCTGCAAGCCCGCGAGAAAGCTCAGCAAAACTGGCCCCGCCTCTCCTGCCACGCACACTCGTAGCACCAAAGAGGAAGTAGGCTGGTCCTCCACAGGGACTTCCGCTAGCAGATAGGAAAGGGGCAGGCAGCGACAGGGGTGGGACAAGGGCAGGAATGACAGCTAGAGATTGGTGGGGGCTGGAGTTTGCAGAAGAGACAAAAAATAGCTTAAAGTTTCTGTATTATCAGCCTAGTACAAATATTCCAAGATTGGCTTGGCAGTCTAGGGAAGGAGTGCGTCAGCTCCATTCCCACTGACGACAGGCGGTGTGTGTGTTGCAGGTTGGGAGGCCAGGGGTGGCGGGAGGGTGTATTCTTGGAAGGATTCAGCTGTCTCCAGCCTTCCTTTCCTGTCTTGGCTTACACATCGCGTTCATTCACTCGCCCTGTTTTCAGAAGGCATTTATGTGTATACTAATCAATTCGTGGTCCCGTGTAGGACCCGGATAATATTGTTATGACAGATGTGCTGGATGATGTGAGGAGATGGGACTGCAGAAACAAGCAGGGTGAAAGAGGTGCAGAGCCCTTAAAATGTGGTAAATACATGCACGATATATATACTACCCTGCTTTTATACATATATACATACATACATACATGTATCGTGCATATATTTACCACATTTTTATATACAGTGCATATATCTACCACGCTTATATGTATGTATGTATGTATGTATGTATGAAAGCAGGGCAGTGACAGGATCAGAGGAATTGCAGCCTTTCAGAAGAGCAAACTATTTCCTGGCAGACCACATAGGAAGCAATTGGAATAAGAAGCACTGGGAACTAAAGTATGCCTTGAGGCTGTTGCCATGGGGATGGAGAGGCAGAAAGACATTTTAAAGGTGACCATTGAAGGGCTTTGTAGACAGAATGGATGAAGTGGGGAATGGGGAGGGGGTGATGGGGTGCAGGTTGGCTCCAAGGTTTCTAGGCTCCCGTCTTCCTGGACACCTGATTTATTTTGCTTCTTTCAGAGCATACTCTGAACTTTGTCCACTGCTTGCTTTTGCTCACTGTTTGCTCTGCCTGACCTGCCTTCTCAGCCTTCTCCAACTAGCTAAATTCCACCTGACTGCTCACAGACCTGTTTCTCCCTGAAACTTGTCTTGATGTGCCCAAAAAGGTCGTGAGTCCATTTTTACTCCATTGAGGAAAGCCCTGTAACTAGCACTCTGTCTTTCTTATGTCATTCAAGGTATTAGTTTAAGCAAGTCACTTCTCTCTAAGCCTGTTTTTCCATCTGTAAAGTGGGGCTAAAGTACTGCCCTCATAGGGTTGTGAGAATTAAATACGATAAAAAATGAAAAACATTTATTACATGGTAAGCACAGACTCTGCCTCTCAAGGTTTTCCAAGCAGTGTGTGAGTGTGGCATCTAATCAATGCATGCTGAAGGAATACATGATGGAAAAGATTTTATAGGTGTTCTTAACTCTTAAGAAACAAATGAATACTTTATGCGTGTCTTGCTGAAATTTTCTTTATAATTAGAGCCTACTGAGTCCTCCTGTTGGATAAGTTAGCAATAAATCAATTTGGTTCAGCAAAGAAAGCACCTCTCCAGTACATAGAGCACTCTTGAGCCAGCCCTCCATTTGGGATACTCTTTGCATTCGTTCTGGGTCATGGCTTACTCAAACCAGTAGTCTGGCTCTATCTGCTGTCCCACATTCTGCGAATTCTCGCAGTTTCTGGTCCACTAATAATTGCTCTAAATTGCTTTTTAGTGCAGGTATGAACTTATTTTACTGTTTCCAGGAATTTGGGTCTTGCATAGAAGTCTATAGCATGTACAATCCTACCCTATGAAACAAAAATGGGGGGATTACTTTTGCCGTTTATTTGCTTGTGCTTAGCATGAATTTTTTTTTTACTGCGAATTAATCTCAAACATAGGGCAAGAAGAGAGATTAATATTATAAACACCAATAGTTAGCTGCATAAAATTTAAATATTAAGCCCTACTTGCTGTCTATCTTTTATATATTGGATATGGTAAAACACTCCTTTTACATCTTCCATGACCCACTCTGCTCTCTCCTTCCCCACTGTGCTCCTCTATGATGAAGTCGGCAATTATTATGCCCATGGAGACTTGTATATATTTTCTACCAACTTGTGTGTCCGTATACAACATAGAATCTCTTCCTTTATTTAAAGCACATCATCATGCTGTATACATTGTTCAACATGTTGATTTTCCAGCTCAAGTTTATATTTTTTACGTTTACCCATGTAAATACATGGAACTCTAGTTCATTTATTTTAATTTTGTACATTTCATCATTTTCAATTTATCCTGTCCCTAATGATCCACGCCTATGAAGTTCCCATTTTTCCAAAACAAAATAATATTCTTATTAATATTTGTGTACATGTTCCCTGTGAACATGTGCATAGGATCAACATGAAAGAGTAGGGTTACTGAATGTGTTGGCATGTATATGTTTAGATAGAACACATGGCTTTCTACTTTGTTTCATTTATAAAAATCAAAACATTCCATGTTGAATTTCCAGGCAAACCTTTATCCTAATTCATAATGAAATCTCCTCAATTTACACTTCTAATTCTTTCATTCTAGTGGCTGGATGATATTCCTTGCAATGGATTTACCATAATCTCTTCAATTTATTTAATTTTCTTTTATTATTATTATTATACTTATATTATTCTACAGTACGTGTGCACAACGTGCACCTTTATTAAATAGGTATACATGTGCCATGTTGGTTTGCTGCACCCATTAACTCATCATTTACATTGGGTATTTCTCCTAATGCTATCCCTCCCCCTACCCTCCACCCCATGACAGGCCCCAGGATGTGATGTTCCCTGCCCTGTGTCCAAGTGTTCTCACTGATCAATTCCTACCTATGAGGGAGAACATGCAGTGTTTGATTTTCTGTCCTTGTGACTGTGTGCTCGGAATGACATTTTCCAGCTTCATCCATGTCCTTGCAAAGGACATGAATGCATCCTTTTTTATGGCTGCATAGTATTTCATGGTGCATATGTGTCATATTTTCTTAACCCAGTCTATCATTGATGGATATTTGGGTTGGTTCCAAGTCTTTGCTATTGTGAATAGTGCTGCAATAAACATACATGTGCATGTGTCTTTATAGTAGCATGATTTATAATCCTTTGGCTATATACCCAGTAATGGGATCACTGGGTCAAATGGCATTTCTAATTCTAGATCCTTGAGGAATTGCCACACTGTCTTCCACAATGATTGGACTAATTTACACTTCCACCAACAGTGTAAAAGCATTCTTATTTCTCCACATCCTCTCCAGCATCTATTGTTTCCTGACTATTTAATGATCGCCATTCTAACTGGTGTGAGATGGTATCTCATTGTGGTTTTGATTTGCATTTCTCTGATAACCAATGATGACGAGCATTTTTTCATGTGTCTGTTGGCTGCGTAAATGTCTTCTTTTGAGAAGTGTCTGTTCATATCCTTTGCCCACTTTTTGATGGGGTTGTTTGTTTTCTTGAAAATTTGTTTAAGTTCTTTGTAGATTCTTGATAATAGCCCTTTGTCAGATGGGTAGATTGCAAAAAGTTTCTCTCATTCTGTAGGTCGCCTGTTCACTCTGATGGTAGTTCGTTTTGCTGTGCAGAAGATCTTTAGTTTAGTTAGATCCCATTTGTTAATTTTGGCTTTTGTTGCCATTGCTTTTGGTGTTTTAGTCATGAAGTCTTTGCCCATGCCTATGTCCTGAATGGTATTGCTTAGGTTTTCTTCTAGGGATTTTATGGTTTTAGGTCTAACATTTAAATCTTTAATGCACCTTGAGTTAACTTTTGTAAAAGGTATAAGGAAGGGATCCAGTTTCAGCTTTCTACATATGGCTAGCCAGTTTTCCCAGCACCAATTATTGAATAGGAAATCCTTTCTCCATTTCTTGGTTTTGTCAGGTTTGTCAAAGATCAGATGGTTGTAGATGTGTGGTATTATTTCTGAGGGCTGTGTTCTGTTCCATTGGTCTATATCTTTGTTTTGGTACCAGTACCATGCTGTTTTGGTACCAGTACCATGCTGTTTTGGTTAGTGTAGCCTTATCAGGTAGCATGATACCTCCAGCTTTGTTCTTTTTGCTTAGGATTGTCTTGGCAATGTGGGGTCTTTTTTGGTTCCATATGAACTTCAAAGTAGTGTTTTCCAATTCTGTGAAGAAACTCATTGGTAGCTTGATGGGGATGACATTGAATCTACAAATTACCTTGAGCAGTATGGCCTTTTTCATGTTATTGATTCTTCCTATCCATGAGCGTGGAACGTTCTTCCATTTGTTTGTGTTCTCTTCTATTTCGTTGAGCAGTAGTTTATATTTCTCCTTGAAGAGGTTCTTCACATCCCTTATCAGTTGTATTCCTAGGTATTTTATTCTCCTTGTAGCAATTGTGAATGGGAGTTCACTCATGATTTGGCTCTCTGTTTGTCTGTTGTTGGTGTATAGAAATTCTTCTGATTTTTGCACATTGATTTTGTGTACTGAGACTTTGCTGAAATTGCTTATCAGTTTAAGGAGATTTTGGGCTGAGATGATGGGATTTTCTTTTTTTTTTTTTTTATTATTATACTTTAAGTTCTAGGGTACATGTGCATAACGTGCAGGTTTGTTACATATGTATACCTGTGCCATGTTATTGTGCTGCACCCATCAACTCGTCAGCACCCATCAATTCATCATTTATATCAGGTATAACTCCC
>NW_022309141.1:30229-30604 GCF_002776525.5 Piliocolobus tephrosceles
GTGTGCATGTGTCTTTGTAGTAGCATAATTTATAATCCTTTGGGTATATACCCAGTAGTGGGATGGCTGGGTCATATGGTACATCTAGTTCTAGATCCTTGAGGAATCGCCATACTGTTTTCCATAATGGTTGAACTAGTTTACAATCCCACCAACAGTGTAAAAGTGTTCCTATTTCTCCACATCCTCTCCAACACCTGTTGTTTCCTGATTTTTTAATGATTGCCATTCTAACTGGTGTGAGATGGTATCTCATTGTGGTTTTGATTTGCATTTCTCTGATGGCCAGTGATGATGAGCATTTTTTCATGTGTCTGTTGGCTGTATGAATGTCTTCTTTTGAGAAATGTCTGTTCATATCCTTTCCCCACTTTT
>NW_022309142.1:0-3328 GCF_002776525.5 Piliocolobus tephrosceles
TCAGGAGTTCACGACCAGCCTGACTAGCATGGTGAAACCCCGTCTCTACTAAATACAAAACAAATTAGCCGGGCATGGTGGCGCATGCCTGTAATGTGAGCTACTGGGGAGGCTGAGAAAGGAGAATCGCTTGTGTACCTGGGAGATGGAGGTTTCAGTGAGCTGAGATCACACAATTGCACTCCAGCCTACGCACGAGAGCAAAACTCCGTCCCCCAAAACATAAATAAATAAAAATAAAAGAATATCAAGCAGCCAGAGAAGCAGGAAAACATGACACATAATGAAGAATCTAATGATCTAGTTGAAATTGAAACACATGTTGTAAATAGAAGAAAAGGACATTAGAACAGTTAGTATAATTTTATTTTAACTAAATGGAGAGGTTGAAGATTTTTTAAATATCAAATTCTCTAGATAAAAACTATGATTTACAGTCTGAAATGGAGGAAGGCACTGGACTAAACATTGCAGAAGGGAAGATTATTGAACTAGAAGAAATAGAAGTTGAAACTAACATAAATGAAACACACAGTAACAAATGACTTGAAAACATAAAAAGACCATCAGTATAAAAACTTTAAACACCCTCTAGAGGGTTAAATGGAATCCCTGAAGGGCGTGTACTGGAGAAGAGAGACAAAGATATTTAAAACATATTGGATGGAAGATTTAGAAGCTCCATGGAAAGCATAAACTTCAAATATTACAGAAATACAAATATTCTAAGAACAAGAAACATGAAGAAAACTTCACCAAGGAACACCTTAATCAAATCCATCAAAACCAGTGATCAAGAGGAAATCCTAAAAGTAATCAAAGGTGAAAGAACATGTTACATACAGAGCACTGCCTAGAAGGATGGCATAAGATGGCTCATAGGAAACTTTACAAACAAGAAGTTTGCAATAAAGTACTTAGAAAAACTGTCACCTACAATTCTACACCTGGTCAAATTATCTTTCAAATATAAACATGAGATAAAATATTTTTGAACAGAAAACAAAACGATCTCAATTTACAGATGGTGTGATCCTATGGATAGAAAATCCCAAATAATAATCACAAAGGCAAACACACATACATGCTCGCAGACACAACACACACACACACACACACACACACACACACACACACACACCCCACAGAGTTAATAAGTGAATTTAGCAAACATTCAGCAAACAATCCATTGTGTTCGCAATGAACAATTCGAGAGGAAAATTGACACGATGATTTCATTTCTATTAGCATATATAAAAATAATATACCTGGGAATAAATTTGTTCAAGAAGGTGCAGTACTTGTACACAGACAACTCCTGAACATTGCTTGAGGTCACGTGGTCCTGCACCCACGGGCAAAGGGATGGTCTGGGCTCAAAACACAGCCCCGCCTGTCCATAGCAACCCATGAAATTGGTGGGAAACCTGACAGCCAAGTGGTGGATTGGCTTTTTTCCCACACCTTTCTTTTTCCCTGGAACAGTGACCTCCTGTCACTAGGAAGCCGGCTTCCTCAGAAGAAAAGCAAAGTAAGGGAGGGGATTCCCAAACAACCTCCCTCCCTGGGGTCCAGGCAGCGTAGGTCTAGGTCCCCCTAATAACAGAGGTCTCCTCTGAGTGAGCGACGTGAGCACATGAGCAGACCTGATGGCAAAAGGGGACCAGCCTGGAATACCAGCACTTCGGGAGGCCGAGGCAGGAGCATCGCATGGGCACAGGAGTTCGAGACCAGCCTGGGCAACATAGAGACTTTTTTTTGTAGAGACCCAGTCTCTACAAAAAAATTAAAAAATTAAAAAAAAATCAGCTGGACTTGGTTGAGCCTGGGAGGTCGAGGCTGCAGTGAGCCATGATCGTGCCACTGCACTCCAGCCTGGGTGATGGAGTAAGATCCTCTTTCAACTAATCCAAAATGAAAATGAAAAACAAGGACAGAAGATGCAGAGAATTTCCAGCACCATGCTAACCTCAGAGGAGGCGGTAGGGGTTGGTGACAATCCCCTGGAGTTTTTTTCTTAAAGACCCTCATTCAGTCCAGGCACCATGGATCACGCCTGTAATCCCAGAGCTTTGGGAGGCTGAGGCTGCTTGCCTGGCTTTCAGGTGATTGAATCCCTGCAGCACTGGGGGGCTGGAGCATCCTCAAGGGCAGCCTCTCAGCCCATTAGCAGCTCATGCATTTTGCTCTCAGATGACTCAGAGGCAGGAAATCAAATCATCTCACTAAAGTCACTAAAAAACTGTCGTTAAACTACTAAAGATGCTGTGCTTTCAATCAGAGGACAGTGCATTTCTTCATTCACTGAACCCTGGCTGAGCCCTCCTGCTGTGGGAGGCTGCCCCTACAAGAAACGGAGCTCCTGCCCCCAGGTTCTCCTGAGTAGCTGAGGGACGTGGACAGGAAACCAGGCCTGCAGAGTGGAGGGTTCTGCTGAGAGCAGAGTCATCACCATAGCCCGTCCCCAGGGAGCCCCCCATGGAGGCTGCATAAGCAAACGTGGCCCACGGGAGGCAGGATGTCCTCACACAGGCTTGAAGAAGGGTCTGGGGGCTGGGATGCCTGTGCCTTTAACAGGGCGTGTAGCCCACCCCACACCTCACTCTCTTGGGTCTAGCTGCTGAGCTAACTTCCAGAATTCCGGAATCTCAAACTCAACTCGGGTTGGAAACAGTGCGGGGACTGAGTCACTGGTTCCATGAACTTGGGGTGGGGTCCGAGAATCTGCATTTCTCACAAGTCCCAGGTAACACTGATGCTGAAGGTCCAGGGACCATACTTTGAAGACCCCTGGCCTGGAGGCGAGGTCGAGGGCCAGGAGTCTAAGCAGGCCAGAGCCAGCCTGCTGCCTATTTTTGTAAATCAAGTTTTGTTGGAACACCTCCATGCCCGTTTGTTTACAAATCCTCTCAGGCTGCTTCTGAGCTCCAAGGCCAGGGCTGAGGAGCTGCAACAGAGACTGGCTGGCTGGCAAAGCCTAAATTATTTACTATATGGTTATTTACAGAAAGAGTCTATGGGCACCTGCTCTACACCATCCTCTCTCCCAGGTTCAGGGGACACCTCGCCACTCCTCCCTTCCACGTCACCCTCAGCTGCCACTGCTGCTTCCCAGACCCCTGAGAAAACACAAGCAACCAGAAGTCACCTTCCCCACACCGGAGAACGATCTATGCTCAAAGGCGCCTTCCTACCCGGCCCCACAGTGTCCGTGTCCACGTGGCCACTCCCAGCCCCACATCCACTCAAGGGCATCCCAAGCCCATTCCTCCTTCTTCCGAAGGCACTGCCAGCTGCACCCAATGAGTTATTATTTCTCTCATCTCCA
>NW_022309146.1:0-3674 GCF_002776525.5 Piliocolobus tephrosceles
TTGTACCATTTTATTTTGTACCATATTATTTTGTACCATATTATTTTTTACCATATTATTTTTTACCACATTATTTTTTACCACATTATTATTTGTTTTATATTTATAACAAGACATTTCTTTTTGTTTCTTTTTTAATAATTCATAGTATTTTATATTATCAACTGTATTAAAAGATTTCCGTAAATTATTATATGTGGGCATAATTAAATTGTTTTTTAATACTTTTAATAAAAAACATGTTGTTTGTTTTATTAGTTTTGGTTGGTATGTTAGGTACTCTTCTATGTGAACTATTACTATTATAACATATATTTCTGTTTTTTATATTGTTTGCATTGTTTATATTGTTTGCATTGTTTATATGGTTTACATTGTTTATATTGTTTACATTATTTATATTGTTTATTAATTTATTATTAACAAAATAATAATGTTCAGGGTGTATTGATCCAATATTATTATTATATGTTAGATTGTCTTGTTTTTTTTTATCTAACATTTTATTTTTAATCATATAATTGTAAATTGTATTTATATTTTGATCATTTTTATTATTAAATATAACACTGGACTGGTGATACATTACCTTAGGTTCATTAATGTTACTATTATGGTCTGTACTGTCATCACATATACCTGTTTGGCTCGTGTTGTCATCACATATACCTGTTTGAATCGTATTGTTATCACATATACCTGTTTGGCTTAAGTTGTCATTACATCCGTCACTATTTTTTATTTGTTCAATTTGCGTGGTTTCCATTTTTTTATTATTCATAAATATAAAATCCTTTGTTATATTTATTGTTGGTGTTTTTTTTTTTTTTTTTTCATTATACTCTTTTCTTTGATTACACTACTACATAATATTTTTTCCCCAAATAATGCTTTTTTTTTTTTCTAAAATTAAATTGGAAATAATATTTTTTTTTTTTTTTTTCTGTGTTTATTCTGTCATATATGCTTGAAACAGTTTTAAAAGTAGTTGTATCTTTATCAATATAAGAATTTTTATTTCTATCAACTTTCTTATAACCGCTAGTCTTCTTAGAAATGCCATTGACACTAACAGTATCAAACTGTTTAACATTATCGATACACCCTTTTGTATCACTTACCAAATAATTTCTTTTATTCATCAGCTTGTTTAATCTAGGAATATTATTTTTTTTTTATCATAAGGATTAATTTTTTTTGTTACCACTCCTAATTCTTTTTGTTGTTTTAAATTAGCTTTTATTTTGTTGTATAAATTCATTTTCTTATTAATATATTTAGGAAACAGATTTAATACGGTTGTTTTTGTTTGGGATTTATAAACAGCTAGGTTAACTTCTTCCGATGTACTCTTTATATTTGATAGTGTATTACATTTAACTGATATATTATTTTTAGCACTAGTCTTTATATTGGTTTGCAAATTAGTACTAACAGTAGAATCGTCATCGATTTCAATAACAGTGCCAGTATAAACGACACTACTACATAAACTACCAGTAAATATGTCATTATTTTTTTTATTCGTAATTTTATTAATAATGTTATTTTTTTCACATTTTAATGTCAATTCATTTATAGTCACATTTTTTTTCAATGGTTTATATTTAGAATTTTTTTTTTTTTTTTTTTTTTGTTTTTTTAATATGAGTGTTATATATATAAAAAACTTCATACAAATCATTATTACGCATCAATTGGTTTTTTATTTTACACAATTTTTCATACATTTCGTTTGTTTCGTTTGTTTCGTTTGTTTCGTTTATTTTCTCACTAACAATGTTTTTGTTATTGCCACTACTTTCATTACTAGAATTTTGATTCATGTTGTCCATTTGGTTAACGAGAGTACAATATCCCATGTCGTTAAACCCATACATTTCTTTCCCATCTGTTATACAACTATTTATATTTTTTAATATTTTTTTTTGTTTTTTTTAAATATTTTTTTAATAGTAATCTATTCTTTTTATTTTCTAAAAACAGTTCATAAATATATTTTTTTTTTTTTTTTATTTTGCCTGTTTTGTTATTTTTATTTCTATCGATGTTGTTCATTTTACTAGTCACATTTGTCTCTGCTTCCAATTTCTTTTGTATTAACAGTTTTATTTTTTTTAATAATATATAAAAAAATTTTTTGGATGAAAAATAAATTGGAACTTTAATAGTTTTTCCTTCAGTTATTTTTATCATAGACTTTAAAATTTCTTTTTTTATTTTTTTTAATTTTTTTTTTGTAATAATATATTATTTACATTTAAGGAATTATTATTTTTTTTTTTCCACCATTATCTGTTACACTTTTCAAACATAAATTTGAATTACTAGTCGTCTTATTGTCACAGTTTAATATGTTATTGTTTTTTGCGTCTTTTACGTTTTTTACGTCTTTTACGTTTTCTTCTTTTTTTACGTTTTCTTCTTTTTTTACGTTTTCTTCTTTTTCTACGTTTTCTTCTTTTTCTACGTTTTCTTCTTTTTCTACGTTTTCTTCTTTTTCTACGTTTTCTTCTTTTTCTACGTTTTCTTCTTTTTCTACGTTTTTTTTTTTTAAACAATTTGTACTACTATTATTTTCATTGCATAAGATATTATTGCTAGAAAATGTGCCATTTTCTTTTTTATTTATATCAATATTTTTATTCTTAACATGAATTTTTTTTTGTTCATAACTATTTTCGCAGTTGTTGTGTAATTTAATTTTTTTTTATCACGTTGGTTAGTGTTTAGTTCGTTAGGGATTGGTGTTATTTTTATTGCTTGTCCATGTTGTCCATGTTGTTCATGTTGTTTTATAACGCTATTTTTATTATTTTTGTTTTTTAAAAAATTGTAGGAAGAAAGTGAAGAAATTAAATTGGAAGATGCGGAAATACTAAGAACTAATGAATTATTTCTACTTTCGTTATATTTACTTTCGTTATACCAATTTTCATTATTATACCTGTTGTTTATAAAGACACTATTATTATTTAAAAAATCTGTTAATAAACCAAAGTCGATTTTATTATTTATTGTTTTATGCTTACTATCATTGTTATTGTCACTACTATTATAAGAATTATCACCATCAAAAAATTTATTATTATTAAATATCTCCACTTCTTTCTGTTTATTCTTATTTTCTTCTTTTTTTTATTGTTATTTTCTTTGTTATTTATAAAACTAAATGCACAACTATAATTACTTTGTATTTTATTCATATTTTTTTTTTTTCTTTCGGTTAAAGTGCATTCATGAAAACAGGTAGTTTTTTTATTTTTTTTATTTTTTTTACTTGTTGTTTTTATATTACTTTCTTTTAATTTATCAACTTTTATTATACATTTATTTTCTTCATTTTCGATTGGAAAATAGCTTATTTTATCAATATAATTTTTATCACTATTGTTGTCGGTATTAATATTACTAAGAGAAGTGATGGCAAGAATATGTTCAAAATTATTATTTATATTATTTTTTAAAACAGGTTGGTTATCTTTCTTTGTCTGTATAATTCGAGCACACAACTGTGACGACACTGTTTTATTTTCTCTACTTCCTACTTTACTTTTATTAGTCCCTACTTGAATATTGTTATTTTTATTTCTACTTATACACAAACTTGTTTTGTTCAAATTTTGTTTTTTATTACTATATTTTTCATTAATAATATTTTTACTAATATTTTT
>NW_022309147.1:0-2830 GCF_002776525.5 Piliocolobus tephrosceles
CGAGTACTTGGAGAATTTATTGGTACATTATGCAGAATAAGTTAGGCACATCATCTCTAAAATTAGGATATTAAAAATGCCAATTTCATATTTTAATACTTAAATGTAACTGTGACAAATTACTGTTAAAATAGCATTAGTTTAATACTCTAAAGGTTGATTGCTCATTCACATATGATAGAAGTTTCACAGAATTTTACCCTATAGAACACGTCGCTTCTGACATTACTGCAGCCTCCTGAGAATCGATTGGTGGAGAAAGCACACCTTTTTTTTTTTTTTTTTTTTTTTTTTTTGAGAGGGATTCTTGCTCTTTCGCCCAGGAGGCTAGAGTGCAGCCCAGGAGGCTAGAGTGCAGTGACGTAGTCTCGGCTCACTGAAAGCTCCTCCTCCCGGGTTCTCCTGCCTCAGCCTTCAGAGTAGCTGAGACTACAGGCCCCCGCCAAGACGCCCAGCTAATTTTTCCTATTTTTAGTAGAGACGGGGTTTCACAGTGTTAGCCAGGATAAGATCTCCTGACCTCGTGATCCACCCGCTTTGGCCTCCCAAAGTGCTGGGATTACAGGCATGAGCCATCGCGTCCGGCCAGCACACCATTTCTTAAAGTCCCCACATTCAGAGAAAAAACACATGATTTATTCTCTAAATCGATTGGCTAGAAGGAGTCGCAAAATATCAACCTAATTTCAAAGTATTATGGAAAATATAGGGGAGTATATGGGAATATTTTAAAGGTTAGAGAAAATTACTATTTTTCTCTCTCTGCTCCAAAATAATACTGAAAAGAATACAAATTGTAATAGGCAAGAACTAGTAGAAAGACAAAAAATAGAAAATATTTTTCTTTATTTTTAAAAGATATAGTACCTTATAATGATACTATGTGTTTTTATCTTTTAAAAAATGAAAGCTAATACAAATTTTCTAATATATTTGTTCATTATATTTTGAAAACATAGGATAAATGAAACTGAAGAGGTCTCGAAACTGGAAAACCAGACAAAATAGCAGATGCAAAAAGAGAGGCATAAAAATATTAGAACATGAATAGAGATTAACTGACTCAAGCAGTGGCTGAAATTATTGTTGAGTAAGCTATATAACTATGAATTTAGAGTTCTTCTTTAATTATAAATTATTACTGGTGGAGAAATGCAGAGGACTGAAAGTAGGCCAGCTATGATATAACAAAAGTTGCAAAGCAAGAGGACAAATATACCCACTATAATAATCAAGGCCCCACTGCTCTCCAGGAAAAAACTTTATTTTCATAAAAAGAAAAAATATAATTAAGAGAAAATAAACATTCTCTCTTCTTAATTTTCAAAAGTAAGTTTGTCTTAACCAATAAACTGACGCAACAAGTCCTGGATAATTGAGAAACCACCTCTCAAATATGATTCTGAGTATTAGTTATTACCGTATAGTAGATAAACACAGCAGCCAGAAAGGATTCAGTATGATGACATAGCTGGGCATACATCTTAAGTCTATCAATTAGATATGTGGACATGAGCATATTAATTAAACACACTAACCCTTGTTTCCCTTCCCTTTAAATTGAGAAAAAAATAATAGCTACCAAATAAGTTTGTTATTGAAATTTAAGAGAGATTGTATGTAAATTTCCTGACACAATGCTCTTGCACAGGAGGCATTAAAATGGATCTCTATACAGTAGAAATTAACAAAAATAATAAAAATCAAAATAAATAAAGGTTAAAACATAGGATATTTTGGGAGTACATGTTGGGTGTGCATTACAGTAACAAATTTCCTTCACAGATATTTCTTCCCAAATTCCTACAATATGTGTGAAACATGTGTTAAAAATGCTATTTATTTTGTAGGGCAAGCACATGAGAATGTATGTAATGGAACTGCCTCTTCAAAACTCAAGGGGAAAAATGATGTTGGAAAGGACAATTTTTTTTTTTCTCTGTATGAGTCGGTGTTCTCCAGAGAGACAGTACTAATAGAATGTGTATAGATGTAAATATATTAGGTACATAGAGATAGATAAACAAATGAAGGAATTTATTAGGGAAATTGGCACATGCGATTATGGAGGCTGAGAAGTCTATGATAGACCATTTGCAAGGTGAAGACTCTGGGATGCAAATACTATGGCTCAGTTCAAATCCCAAAAGCCTAGAACCAGGGAAATGGAGGGTATAATTCACAGTTTGAAGCCTGAGAACCTGGAGAGCTGCTGGTGAACTCGAGAGCCTGGAGTTCTGATGTACTCACCCACACTGAGGATGGATCTACCCAACCCAGTCCATCAACTCATAGGCCAATCTTCTTTGGAAACACTCTCGCGGATATACCCAGAAATAATGTTTTATCATTTTTCTAGGGATTTCTTAATCCTGTCAAGGAAACACCTAACATTAATCATCATACTCTCTCTCAAGTTGGTACACACACAGTCAAATTTTTTGATTAGTTATTAAGTGACCAGTAGGGAGTCAGCTATCTGGGGACTAAGTCGTTTTGGTTCAAAAGGAAAAACATTGATTTCAGCAGAGAAGCAGCAAAATGCATTATTTGATTTAATACAACTTTTGTATTATTTATAAAATTTCAGACCTGTTGAAAATAAGCCTAAGATATCAACTTTCCTGGTAGTATTAATAAGTTTATTTGAAAATCAAATCATTATATTAATATAAATTTATCACAAATGAAAATTACTGAGTTAATGGTTATTTTTTCTAATTTACTAAGTATATACCTTTTATTTTAATATGAAAACTGTAAGAATTAACTTACAGCTAAAATGATAATTATTTGGTATATTGTATTTTCTTTAAAGGCTTGGGCCGGG
>NW_022309147.1:2930-3157 GCF_002776525.5 Piliocolobus tephrosceles
TGATAATTATTTGGTATATTGTATTTTCTTTAAAGGCTTGGGCCGGGTGCGGTGGCTCAAGCCTGTAATCCCAGCACTTTGGGAGGCCGAGACGGGCGGATCACGAGGTCAGGAGATCGAGACCATCCTGGCTAACACGGTGAAACCCCGTCTCTACTAAAAATACAAAAAAAAAAACTTGCCGGGCGAGGTGGTGGGCGCCTGTAGTCCCAGCTACTCCAGAGGCT
>NW_022309150.1:0-2008 GCF_002776525.5 Piliocolobus tephrosceles
CCTTGTCATCTAGTCATCTATCTCATTACCTCCTAAGGAGAGACATCGTGGGTGCCATGAAATGTTCATGCATGACAGCGTTTCTTCACTTCTCATTTCTTCATGTGTTTGACATTCTCCTAGCTGCAAACTGGGCCAGCTACCTTTCCTATGAAATCTAGCAGTGGCTGTGGGATAGATGTGGTTGCTCTTTTATCTTTTTAGATTACCCATTGCTTCTCTCGAAATCCTAGTACGTTTTGTTTTTTATCCTACGTGCGGAAATCAGAAAAAACAAATTCTACAAAGAATTTGACAGATATTATTTCAGGCTAGGTGTGGTGGCTCACACATGTAATCCCAGCAATTTGGGAAGCTGAGGCAGGTGAATCACTTGAGGTCAGGAGTTCAAGACCAGTTGGGCCAACATGGTGAAACCCCATATCTACTAAAAAGATAAAAATTACCCAGGCATGGTAGCGGGCACCTGTACTCCCAGCTACTTGGGAGGCCGAGGCATGAGAATCGCTTGAATCTGGGAGGTGGAGGTTGCCGTGAGCCAAGGTGGCGCCACTGCACTTCAGCATGGGTGACAGAGTGAGACTTCATCTCAAAAAGAAAAAAAAAAAAAAAGAAAGTTAAAAAAAAAGAAAGAAAGAAAGTTATTTCAATGACTACCTCAGGAAATTCAGAGGTATCTGACCCACATCTGAGATGGGATTTGCATTGTGTCGTAGCTATGATGAGAACATATATTTAATATCTTAGAAGATTAAAATCATACAGTGACAATATGGAAATCTTGGTGGGAATTCAGTTGTTAGTGAGAATGTTTTGCATTAGGTTCAAACCAGCCTCAATGAGGGTGATGTCAGGGAAGGGAAAGTGAACTCTGAGTAGAACAGGGACAGAAGAAAGATGCTCCAGAGCGGGCGTGAAATGTTACAAATCCTGGAACTCAGAGAGCTGAAGGTAATTACATTCTTTGCCAGTTGTGAAATATGTTAACCTGTGGTAAAATACTTAATAATATGATAATTACCATCTAACCCTGTTGAAGTATACAGTTCAGTTGTGTGAAGTATATGCATGTCTTTTTTTTTTCTTTTCTTTTTTTGAGATGGAGTCTCACTCTGTCACCAGGCTGGAGTGCAATGGTGCGATCTCAGCTCACTGCAACCTCTGCCTCCCGGGTTCAAGCAGTTCTCCTGCCTCAGCCTCCCGAGTAGCTGGGACTACACGCGTGTGCCACCAGGCTTACCTAATTTTTGTATTTTTAGTAGAGATGGAGTTTCACCATCTTGGCCAGGCTGGTCTTGAACTCCTGACCCTGTGATCCACCCACCTCGGCCTCCCAAAGTGCTGGGATTACAGGCATGAGCCACCGCGCCTGGCAGTCATTCTTAAATTATTATTTCCTAGGTGTCTTTCCTCAAGATTGTCTTCAAGTTACAAAATGTACATGACAGATCCACGGATGTACCGCGGAGAGCCTGGAGGTCCAATAGCCGTAGGCAAGAAGGTATGGCTCTGTTGGAATCCCCATAGCATGGAAATGAGTTTGACCTGGAAAGGGAAAGAATAGCTTCTTACCCTCAGGTTTCTCACCTTCTCCTGTCTTCACCCTCACCAAGGGCCGAGGTCCACTTGTACACACACAAAGAGAAGGGTTTCTTCCTTTCCGGGAATTAAAATTGGCCTGGCAGACCCCTTTACTTCACGGAGATATATGGAAGCCAGAGTTCGAACTGAAGTCCATAAGGTGACAAAGAAGGTCAACAGTCATTACCAAATCAATGGACAGAGGAAGACTACCGAGAAAGGGTAAGATGTGCCTTGACACAAACACTGTTGTATGAACCATGCGCCAATCAAAGTAGACAACTGTAATGTCCTTGAGAATATTTTCTGCAATATTTGTGGCAGATTCAGTGGGTACAAAATTGAGTTTGTCCTTTCTGCTTGATTAGTGTAATCTGCATAACTCCTTTCCCTTCCTACATTCTTCTTTGTAATTTTTTGGGGGGAA
>NW_022309150.1:2018-3091 GCF_002776525.5 Piliocolobus tephrosceles
GCCTGCCTCGGCCTCCCAGAGTGAGCCACGGCACCTGGCTTGGATTGTTGAATTTAATGCTTGGGTCACCTCCAGATTCATTTTCACAGTCTTTCAGATTTTGGTCATATTACATTGTATTTTGCTGCCATATGACTGATCTTTTTTTGTTAAATGTGAGATACTTGTTAAAAAATATTTAGGAATGAATTGAGGCCTACTAGCATGTTATCTTGCTGCAGAAGAGATGGGAGTCTACTTCTGGGGGTTGGTCAGGCAGCAATTAAGGTCATTGGTGCAGGCTCAGTCCCTACAAAGGCCAGGGTATTTCCTGTCCACCTCTATTCTGGTGTGTGACTCTTCTGGGTCTCAACCAGAGCCAGTGGACTTCAGTACGGGTCGCCTTCATTGCCAGACCCTCAATCCACTTGTTTTCCATCTAATCCCATGCATGCGTACAAAAGCTGCTCTGATTCTTTGCATCTCGTAGTCCCTTCTGGAATTCAGCAATGAAACTCAGGGATATGGGTTCCAAATGAAAGGCCGACCTTCGTCCTGGGTTTCCTTCTTCTCCATCTTGACCTCATGTCTCCTTTCTGCCATGTTAGCAATTTGATGCATTCAATCATGGGTTTTATATTCTGTTTGGTGTCCCCCATTGTTCTTATGGGAGATCAGAAGCTTCAGATGCACTTACGTCAACTCAAGAGCAGAACGCTTCCTTAGCTTCCCTCCAGAGTCAGGTTTTGTGTTTCTAGTTCCCAAGTGCACAGCAGGAGTAGTGATGTCCTCACTGGCTTCTCATTTGCATTAAACTGTGAGCTCCTTTAGAGTGGGAACAGGACCCCGCTCCCATTGCATCCTCAGGACCTCACCACACACTCTGTGCTTAAGGCCACTCCAGACAGCATGTGCTAAAGGATGCCCTGTGGTCAGAATCAAGTGCATCAACTTTCTCTTTGAAGTGTGTTTGTCCCTGTTTCCTAGGGTTCTTTGAATTTTATACATCCTTCCTATAAAATCAAGTATCAGGTGAGATCCTTAGGATCAGCACCATGAATCAAGTAGTGTGAGGGCAACACAGCAAACCTACC
>NW_022309153.1:0-2427 GCF_002776525.5 Piliocolobus tephrosceles
TGAGTGCCTCCAGACAACATCCCCAGAAGAGGAAAAAGAAAAAAAAATCACATTTTTTTTTTTACTTTATCTTTGTCCTAAGGAATAATATCTATAAAGTCATGAGTTTCATGTGTATATATGATTTTTTCTTTCTTTCTTTTTTTTTTTTTTTTTTGTTGAGATGTCGTCTCGCTCTGTCGCCCAGGCTGGAGTGCAGTGGCACGATCTCAGCTCACTGCAAGCTCTGCCTCCCGGGTTCACACTATGCGCCTGCCTCAGTCACCCGAGTAGCTGGGACTACAGGCGTCCGCCACCACGCCCCGCTAATTTTTTTGTATTTTTAATAGAAATGGGGTTTCACCATGTTAGCCAGGATGGTCTCAATCTCCTGACCTCGTGATCCGCCCGCCTCGGCCTCCCAAAGTGCTGGGATTACAGGCCTGAGCCACTGCGCCCAGCCTGATTTTTTTAAATAGATGTAATAAATACATTACCATTAATTTTTCAAAAATGAGTTATAGGCTGGGTGTGGGGGCTCACGCCTGTAATTTCATCACTTTGGGAGGCTGAGGAGGGAGGGTTGCTTGAGCCCAGGAGTTTAAGACCAGCCTGGGCAACATGGTGAGACCCCATGTTCCTCTACAAAAATTACAAAAGAAATGAGCTAGGTGTGATGGCCTGTGCTATAGTCCCAGCTACTCAGGAGGCTGAGGTGGGAGGATCACCTGAGCCTGGGAGTTTGAGGCTGCAGTGAGCCATGATGGCTCCACTGGCACTTCAGCCTGGGTGACAGTGTGACACCCTGTCTCAAAAAAAAAAAGTTTATCCACATAGGACTAAAAGTGATCTCATGGACCACCCACTGGTAGTTAGCATACCTCACCTAGGGAAGCACTGCCTGCATATGTGTTTCTGTACGTCCGTGCCTTCCTATCTGAACATCAGCATCGTTAATGCACATGTGCAGATAAATGGTAAGGCCATGGGCTGTGTGTGTATGTGTGTGCACTTGCATGTTCAGACCCCACACTGAAATGCTACACAATGTACCTCTCAGCATCTGGTGGTCCTTCCCTGGAGCCCATGTTCCCCTGCTGTTCTTTTGAGTGTATTTCTGTGTCCATCAGGTTATTTGTGTCCATGCCTCTGTGTGCTCTGGTGATGACGTGTGTGTGTGTGTATGTATCTGTGGGAGTGCAGTCATTTTTTTTATTTGTATTAATTTATTTATTTTTGAGACAGAGTCCTACTCTGTTACCCAGGCTGGAGTGCAGTGGCATGATCTCAGCTCACTGCAACCTTCATCTCCCAGGTTCAAAAGATTCTCCTGCCTCACCCTCCTGAGTAGCTGGGAGTACAGGCGTGTGCCACCACATCCGGCTAATTTTTTTTGTATTTTTGGTAGAGAGGGTTTTGCCATGTTGGCCAGGCTGATCTCGAACTCCTGACCTCAGGTGATCCACTCGCCTCGGCCTCCCAAAGTGCTGCGATTACAGGCGTGAGCCTCTGCGCCCGACCGGGTGTACATTTATGACTGCGCATGCTTGTACTTGTGACACCATTGACAGTGTGTGTATCTTTGTATAAGGATATTTGTATAGTCCTTGTATTCAAGACTCATAACATCATTGCTGGGAGAAATCTTGGAGATTATCTCCACCCCTCACATTTTACAGATGGGGAAATAAAGGCCCAGAGAAGTGGACACGGATTTGCTCTGCAATCTTGGGCAAGTACTGTACCTCCTTAGACCTTCGTTTCTTCATCTTTAAAATGAAGATAACATGTGTCATGGGTCTGTTTTGAGGACTGAAGATAATGTAGGTAAAACCCTTAGAACAGTGCTTGAGTGAGTCAGCTCTCAATAAATGTTAGCTGTGATTATTGTTACTACTATTATTACTTTCGCTGCCATCTAAGAGCTCCAGCTGATTTATGGCAGAGCCATGTCTGATGTCTGACAGTCCAGTGTCTACCCTGTCAGGAACCCTCTTCAACACAGGTGTGTGTGCATTTCTTTCTGTAAGTATGTGTGCACATCTGTATGCCCACGCACATCCATCCTTGTAGCAAGCAGAACTGCCTGGTACGGAGTAGACTGCATGGATCTGTGGTTAGAACATCTGAGTTGGATGGCTGTGTGTATCCATGTGTCTGTGTTTTCTGTGAACTTCTGTGCCACCATGTGGACCAGAGGTGTATCTGTCAGTTTGTCCCTCTGCACACATCTGTGGGTATCTCTACGACCACGAAACTGTGTGTGTGTGATACATGTGCTCTCCATATGTGTGTGTAAAAAAGCGGTGACTTAGAAACAGAGTCAAGGGAAGTTTGGGGACAGGAAGGAGGGCTTGGGAGCCTGATACTGGAGAGTCCAGAGTTGAGGGTATTGGGGGCCCAGGTCATCCCTCCCTGGCACCCCTGACTCTCAGCCTCTTTCTGCCA
>NW_022309155.1:0-3823 GCF_002776525.5 Piliocolobus tephrosceles
GCCAGGATGGTCTCGATCTCCTGACCTCATGATCCGCCCGTCTCGGCCTCCCAAAGTGCTGGGATTACAGGCTTGAGCCACCGCGCCCGGCCTGGCTAAGTTTTAAAAATTTTTTTGTAGAAACAGGGTTTCACCATGTTGCCCAGGCTGGTCTTGAACTACTAGGCTCAAGCAATCCACCCACCTCGGCCTCCCAAAGTGTTGGGATTACAGGCATGAGCCACTGTGCCCAGCCCACAGCTCATTTAAAGAGGGAGAGAATTATGATCTTTTGCCATTCAACATCCTCAACTCAATGTAGGCTTTTAAACACAGGATGTTTAATACAGGAAAAAGCTTTATTATTACTTCTTTCTTTTTTTTTTTTTGAGATGGAGTTTCGCTCTTGTTGCCCAGGCTGAAGTGCAATGGCACGACCTTGGCTCACAGCAACCTCCGCCTCCTAGGTTCAAGCGATTCTCCTGCCTCAGCCTCCTGAGTAGCTGGGATTACAGGCATGCGCCACCACACCCAGCTAATTTTGTACTTTTAGTGGAGATGGGGTTTCTTCATGTCGGTCAGGCTGGTCTCGAACTCCCGATCTCAGGTGATCTGCCCACCTCAGCCTCCCAAAGTGTTGGGATTACAGGCGTGAGCCACCGCGCCCGGCCAGAAAGGACTTAGGTAAATTATTTTTCCTTGTGCCTGCTTATCTAGCTTGTCTTAAGCCTGCTGCTGTTCCAAGCCTCTGTCAACACGCAGCCACTGCCCAGGCCAGCTCTAGAATGTGGCAGAGTATCCTCCAGTGGCCCTGCCAGTCTCTCACCCCCACAATCCAGCCTCCTCTGCACCCCAGGAATCAGAAGGTCCAGCTGTAAATACAGCTTGAAGGCCCTGGGTCTGCGTTGGCCTCAGCTTCTACAGCCTTTCCCAAGGCGGCACTGAAATTTCCTGTCCTCTGCCATCTGCTCTGCCTCCCTCTTCTTTTCTCAAGTTTGTTTCCTCTTTTTCTAATTATCCCCAACAGCATGACTCGTTATCTGCATGTAACAGACCACTCTGCCTGGCTGCAGTGACTCCACTAGCATTTCCCCTAAATCCCTGTCCTTTACTCCTAAGAATCTATCTCATATCCTACCATTCATACCAATCAACAGAAAGCTCTCTTAACTTTGTAAATTGTAACCACTCAGTCATTTTCAAGTCTAGAGGGCCAGAAATGCCAAAAGTAACTGCCAAAAGCTTTAGTCACAGAAGTTAAGGTCAATTCTCTGTGGTCTAATTTGTAAATGACAGCTGTCTAATCAAAATGAAAAATGCCTACCTAACCCTCTTACCATTGCAATTCGATAATACTACACAGTAGCCCATGAAATAAGACTAGGGCACATTTCCCTTGCATCTGTATAATGCAGAAACCAGGAATACTGAGTACCAGCCATTCTGTGCCGCTCTGCTGTCCTCTTGGTTAAAAATACCCAGTACACACAGCCAGGGTGAGGTGGGATGAGAGGGTCCCCGTTCAGCAGGGACATCTACCCTGACCTCTGCCTTAGTGAAATCTGCCTGGATCAGGGGCTGGGCCTCTGTTTCACAGGTTTCGAAGCTAGATTTCCACTATACACTCATAATGAATCATTCTGAAAGAGATGGATTCACTTTTATCAAGCTCACAAGATACTGACGTACAAACCATCTTAGGAATTTTCAGTGAGAAATAGGTTTGTGAAGGAACTCACACACCTCCTAACTGTAGTGTGAGTACTAAATTGTAGTCAGTGGTTCTTTGATAAATACAGAATCAGCAGAAGAGGCATTGGCCAAAGTGCTCTCCACCAAGAGAGTATAAGCAGCAGTTCTCAATCACAGAAGCATTAAAACTTGCCTGGAGGGCTAGTAAAAACACAGACTGCTGGGTCCCCCATTTGAGTTTCCAGTTCAAGTTTGGGTTGGGGTCTGCATTTCCTTTTTTTTTTTTTTTTTTTGAGACAATCTTGCTCTGTTGCCCAGGCTAGAGTGCAGTGGCGCAATCTCAGCTCAACACAACCTCCGCCTCTCAGGTTCAAGCGATTTTCCTGCCTCAGTCTCCCAAGTAGCTGGGACTGCAGGCGTGCGTCACCATGCCTGGCTAATTTTTTTTTTTATTTTTAGTAGAGACAGGGTTTCACTATGTTGGGCAGGCTGGTCTCGAACTCCTGACCTTGTGATCCGCCCACCTTGGCCTCCCGAAGTACTGGGATTACAGGCGTGAGCTGCCGTGCCTGGCCTGGGGTCTGCATTTCTAATGAGTTCCCAGGAGATGCTGAAGCTGCTGGTTTGAGGACCACACTGTGGGTGAACAGCAGGCCTTCTCCACTATGGAATAGCCTTTCCCAGGGAATTTAGCTCACGTCCATGAGAAGCCTTTCTTCGCCTAGACTCAGCTGACAATGCGCTGCTAGAGAAGGCTTTTCTGATAGTAGACAATGGACACTCAGAAGGGTGAGGGGGCGGGAGGAGGATGGATGATGAGAAATTACTCAATGGATACGAAGTACATTACTCAGGTGATGGATATCTAAAAGCCTTGACTTCCTCTCTATGCAATCTATGCAGGTCACAAATTTACACTTGTACCTCACAAGTTTATACAGATAAAATAATTTTTAAAGGTATGTTTGACTCTTGTTCTAGGTAGAAAAATCTCTGACTTTTTTTTTTTTTTTTTTGAGAGTCTCACCCTGCTGCCCAGGCTGGAATGTGGTAGCACGATCTTGGTCATCTTGGCTCACTGCAACCTCCGCCTCCCAGGTTCAAGCAATTCTCCTGCCTCAGCCTCCCGAGTAGCTGGGACTACAGGCACCCACCACCACGCCTGGCTAATTTTTGTATTTTTAGTAGAAATGGGGTTTCACCATATTGGCCAGGCTGGTCTCAAACTTCTGACCTTGTGATCCACCCACCTCGGCCTCCCAAAGTGCTGGGATTACAGGCGTGAGCCACCGCACCAGGCTAAAGATACATTGTTGAAGTATCTTTTGCATATATTCAGTCTTGCTTGTTTGATGTCTCAAGGTTTAGGGAGTGTTTTGGTGCCTATAGTGTCTACCCCATTAATTTTTCTTTGGCCTCAATGTGGCTGTCCCTAAATTGGATCAAATTGGATCAAATATATTCTCAGAAGGGTGAGATTAGGAAAGAAACTTGTTAATATAGACTGAAGGCCTCTCTAGCCTATAAGTAACCTTAACATTCTGAGACTGGAGAATGCCGCTGTGCTCAGTATCTTCTGGGAGAGAGGTTTTCTTTAAATGTTTACAGATTTCAGATGAGCTGAAACCAGCCTTAACTGCTCTGTATTTGGGCAACTGGGGACTGTTCCTTTGATCTTTTGGTTTATTAAAAACTATGGGGAAGCTAAAAAGTCTTAGAAAATTTACCGAGGTAACTTTAAATGGAATGCACATGTTATTACATGAACTAATTAAGTATACATTCCTTGAAAAGAAACTTTAATATTAAAGATATATATAAATATATCCTTAAGGAGAGTTCTGGTCTCAACAAATAATAACAAAATATAAGCCCCAGATCACTACTGCCCTTGGTCTGGTGTCTGCAAGAAGAAATCACACACTGAAGGGCTGGACTTGAGTCGACTTTAGTCGACTTTCTTTTTTTTTTTTTTTTTTTGAGACGGAGTCTCGCTCTGTCGCCCAGGCTGGAGTGCAGTGGCCGGATCTCAGCTCACTGCAAGCTCCGCCTCCTGGGTTCACGCCATTCTCCTGCCTCAGCCTCCCGAGTAGCTGGGACTACAGGCGCCCGCTAACACGGTGAAACCCCGTCTCTACTAAAATACAAAAAA
>NW_022309156.1:0-265 GCF_002776525.5 Piliocolobus tephrosceles
TTTAATGCATACATATATAAGTATTCATATATATAGTAATAACATTACAAAAATTTAAAAAAATAACTTCTATTTATTTTTTTAAAAATGTTATTGTGTACCTTAAAAAAAAAAAAAAAAAAAATAGTGCATAAATGACATTGTTTTTCTTACTTTCTAAAATTTAAAAAAAGTAAAGAAAAAAAATAGTTAAAACATTATTTATGCGTTTAGCATATATATATATATATATATGCTTTTTTTTTTTTTTTTTTTTTTTTTTTTT
>NW_022309156.1:365-1086 GCF_002776525.5 Piliocolobus tephrosceles
TTTTTTTTTTTTTTTTTTTTTTTTTTTTGTCACTAGATATTATATATGAAAAGAATATATATATATATATATATATATATATATATATTTATATATGATATATATGCATTACTAATGCTACAAACTTTTTATAATTTTCTTTTTTTTTTGATCATGTTCTTAAAAATTATATGCATTAACATTCGTGAAACACATCATAAAATAATACAGCATAATATCTCTATATTTTTATATGCGTAAATATTTGAGTAAATGAAAAAAAAAAAAAAAGAAAAAATGTACAAGTATATATATATATTATATATATTTTTGCATAACACATTTATATATATAAACTTCTATAAAAAATTATACAGCAAAAAAAAAAAATATATATATTTAGCACAAACTTAACACAATGGTGTAATGTATATATTATATAATATATTTACATGTGTAAATATTGCGTGTACATAAAAATAAAACAACTTTTACTTTATTTTAAAACATATATTTATTAAGTGAATATAAAAAAAAAATTAAAACAAGTTTAAGGTAAAACAAAATTGACAAAACTGCTAAAAACAAAAATGTCCAAATAATTGTCACAATAACTTTTTTAATTATTTGGGTGTATAATATATCTATATATACTAAATAAGCACATCTTAATAAAAAAAAAGAAACTCTCTTTTTTTTTTTTTTTGATTAATTTATTTTATATATATATATATATATATAT
>NW_022309157.1:0-923 GCF_002776525.5 Piliocolobus tephrosceles
TATTCCAATGAATTAAAGTTAGATTGGGTAATACTTTTTGACAGATTACTAAAGTCCGGGTTTACTTTTATTCCTTTAAGTTCTACTAGTTGTGAAGCCAATGCTAAAGAAACAGAAAACATGAAAGGATAACCATTCCTCTAATTAACTTCTCTTGTTTTGTTGTTTCCACACGTGTTACAAAAGCTTGTCCATTGTGAGACAAGATGCAACCTCAAGCCCTCAGTTTCAGAAAGCTGTCTCATACAAAAGTAATGAATTCATAATTGTTGGATAATTCTGCCTTTAAAAGACAGAAACGTCTTCAAAGGTAGGACAAGCCTATTGAGCAGATGCAGAGATATAATGTGCTTTGAAGACGTGGTCATCTGTCGTATGTCAACCATTATATATATTGACACAAACATTGCCATATAATTTTTAAAATGACCTTGACAGTGAGAAATTAGTAGTCTGACTTGCAAGTAAGGAAATGAATAAAGGGAAGCTAAGTGATTTGCTTAGTCTAACACAGTTGATGGGTGGTAGGACAACAATTGGCACCCGTACATTCCTCTTTAGCTTCTTCACTTTTGAGAGAAGTCACCTTGGGCCCAGAATGTTAAATTACATTCTCAGAGTAAGTGGCAAAGCCAAGTTCAGTGCTTTGATGAGATGACGGTAACTGCCATAGGAGAGTTGAAAGCAGATTCGAATCTGGGAGTTAAAGGTATGTGATGTTTTTCTTACTGTAACTATATAGAACACATAATCTGACTTTATCTTGATTAGGAAAATTTTGTTAGAAATGAAAATCAATGTAAGAATGAGAAATAATTTGCAAATACCTGCTCAGCCATTTTGCAGTGGATCTTAAGAAGTTAACTGATGTTAAAGGACAAGTATTACAAGCAATTAAAAGAAATGCCCATCCAAAGCTGAAT
>NW_022309157.1:1023-3268 GCF_002776525.5 Piliocolobus tephrosceles
ACAGACATTTTTCTGAAATGTCTGTATGTTCAGAGTTGGAGAGATTGTGACATAGAGAATAGAATCTAAAACATCTCTTATCAACTTATTAATTTAGTATCATATAAATATAATTTTATGTATCCGGAATTAACTAAGGAAACCACCGTTTCCCCTTCAGAACTTGCTGAACTGTCTGAAAATGTTCATATTTCCTTTCCATGGAAAAAGTTTTCCAAAAACCACATTTTATTTACCACTTCTATTGTTTTCTCTGAAAATAATCAATATATAAAATGTATAATATACAAAAAGATATTTAAAAATGCCAAAAAAGATAAACCAAACACTTAAATTGCCAACTGAGTTAAAAATACAACATTTCCAGTATAGTTTAAACTACTCCTGGTATTTCTCTCCTATCATATATATATATATATACAGGCATATATATATTTGTGTGTGTGTGTATATATATATATGTGACAGAAATTTTATCTGGACAGAAAGAAAATACATATGTATACACATGTGTATGTATATATATATATGTGTGTGTGTATATATATGTATATACATTGATACATGAAAATAATAATCAAATTCAGTACAGAATTTTTATCTGGACAGAAAGAAAATATATATACACACACATGTATATATACACCTGTATATATACACCTGTTTGTGTATATATATGTGTGTGTATATATATTTTCTTTCTGTCCAGATAAAAATTGTGTCCTGAATTTGATAATTATTTTCATGTATCAATGTATACCTTTATGTCATGTGTCTCCGTGCATTCTATAAAAATCGTTGTCCAAATTATTTCTACTAAACTGTCTCATCACAGTGTCTAAAAGTCCGTAGGTACCACACCCTCAACTATATCTCCTTTTCCTTTTCTTTTCTTTTCTTCTCCTTTCTTTTCTTCTCCTTTCTTTTCTTCTCTTTTCTTTTCTTCTCCTCTTTTCTTTCCTTTCCTTTTCTTTTATTTTTCTTTTAAGGCAGATTATTGCTCTTGTTGCCCAGGCTGGAGTGCAGTGGTGAGATCTCAGCTCACAGCAACCTCGCCTCCCAGGTTCAAGCAATTCTCCTTCCTCAGCTTCTCCTGAGATTACAGGTACCTGTCACCATGCACGGCTAATTTTTGTATTTTTAGTAGAGACAGGGTTTCACCATGTTGACCAGGCTGGTCTCAAACACCTGACTTCAGGAGATCTACCAGCCTTGGCCTCCCAAAGTGCTGGGATTTCAGGCATGAGGCACCACACTGGCCTCATAACACCTTTAACAGAATGCTTTGTCAATCTGAACGATCTAAAACAAGATTTAATTATGATTTTAACTTGCACCATTTAATAATGGGTCCCTATATCTCTGTGTATGTTCATTAGCCATACATGTATGTCTTCATTGAAATTGTCTATTCATATTTTTGATCTTTTATATAGACACTTAAAACAATTATTATAGAAATAGGTTACAAATATATTACTAATATACTCATTTATTATATAAACAGATTTTTCATTCAGACTATAAATTTTCTTCATTTTCTTCAAGGTGGTTTCAGTTTAACAGATTTTTGTTATATGCTTATGCATATTTTTGGTTTCAATTGTAATGAAATTAAATTTGTCAGTCAGTTATTTTATGGTTTGTGGATTTTGCATCTTCTTTGAAAAAATTTTTAGACGAAATTGGCTTATATGATCGTGTAAGGGAAAGACTAAGTGTAAATTTATTCTAAGTGAATATCCAATTATTCCAACACCATTTGTTGAGGAGATACTCATTCTATTCCATTGGTTGGATTTTTTTCACATATGTTAATTTTCCTATCAACTGACTATTCTTCTGGTATTTATTGATTTCAATTTTATCCATACACACATTTATTCTCCTTTATAAATATTTCCTATCATTTTTGAATAGTGGGTTTACTTAGTGATCTCAATTTTTACTTTATGATACTATTTTCTGACTGTTAGATTTGGTATTTTAATTTTAATTTTTACTGATACTTTATGAGATCATTGACTTTTTGATTGCTATTTTTATAATGACAAGTCTAGACTGTTCATGAAGATTTACATCATAAATATTCCCCTAATAGACTGGAAAACAATATCAATTTCAATTATTAAGATTAATTTAAGTAAAAATAAAATTAAATTCATTTATATTGAAAGGAATTAGCACAGTTTAAAGACTATACTCTCAATTTTTGAAAATAATTTAGAACACTAGAAATTAATGG
>NW_022309158.1:0-3418 GCF_002776525.5 Piliocolobus tephrosceles
GGACCAGTTTGCTAACACTCTTTTTGTGGAATCTGCAAAAGTCTGTTTGGGAGCACAATGAGGTCTATGGTGAAAAAGGTAATATCATCAGTTAAAAACTATAAAGAAACTTTCTGAGAAAATGCTTTGTGATGTGTTAATTCATCTCACAGAGTCACATGATTCTTTCCAGAAAACAGTTTGGTAGCCCTGTTTTTGGGGAATCTGAAAAAGGATATTTTGGATTGTATTGAAGCCTATGGTGAAAAAGGAAATATCCTCTGAAAAAAAGTAGAAGGAAGTTTTCTGAGAAAGCTCTTTGTGATGTTTGATTTCTTTTCACAGATTTGCACCTTTCTTTTCATGAAGCAGTTTGCTAACACTGTTTTTGTGGAATCTGCGAAGGGATATTTGAAAGTGCATTGAGGCCTATAGTGTGTAAGGAATTATCCTCAGATAAAAACGAGAAGGAAGCTTTCTCAAAAACTGCTTTGTGACATGTGAATTCATGTTACAGATTTACACTGTTCTTTTCAATGATCAGGTTGATAACACTTTTTTCATGGAATTTTCAATAGAATATTTGGGAATGCAATGAAGATTATGGTGACAATGGAAATATCCTCAGACAAAAACCAAAAAGAAGCTTTCTGGGAAACTGCTTCGTGATGTTTGAATTCATCTCATGTATTTACACGTTTCTTTTCATGGAGTAGTTTGCTATCATTATTTTCACTGAATCTGCAAAGTGATATTCCCGAGTGTATTGAGGCCTACGGTGAAAAAGGTAATATCCTCATAAAAACTAGAAAGAAGCTTTCTGAGAAACTACTTTGTGATTTGTGAGTTCATCTCCCAAAGTAACACGGTTCTTTTCATGGAGCAGTTTGGTAGCCCTGTTTTTGGGGAATCTGAGAAGGGATATTTTGGATCACCTTGAAGCCTGTATTGACAAAGGAAATATTCTCACATAAAAACTAGAAAGAAACTTTGTGAGAAAATTCTTTGTGATGTGTGGATTCATCTCAAAGTGGTACAGAGTTCTTTTGTTGAGAAGTTTGCTAACACTTTTTTCATGGAATCAGCAATGGGATATTCGGGAGAGCATTTAGGAATATGGTGCAAAAGGAAATATCCTCAGTTAAAGCTAGAAGGAAGCTTTCTGAAAAACAGCTTTGTGATGTCTGAATTCATCTCACAGACTTGTACCATTCTTTTCATGGAGAAGTTTGGGAATCCTTTTTTTGGGGAATCTGAGAAGGCATATTTTAGATTGCACTGAGGCCTATAGTGAAAAAGGAAATATCCTCAGATAAAAACTAGAAATAAGTTTTCCGAGAAACTTCTTTGGGGTGTGTGAATTCATCTCACTGAGTTACACGGTTTTTTTTTTTTTCATAGAGCAGTTTGCTAAGACTGATTTCATGGAATCTGCAAGAGATATTTGGGAGCGAATTGAGGCTGATGTTGAAAAAGGAAATATTATCAGACAAGAACTAGAAAGAAGCTCTCTGAGAAACTGCTTTTTGATGTGTGAATTCATGTTACAGAGCCACACCATTCTCTTCACTGAGCAGTTTGATGACACTGTCTTCGTTGAATCTGCAATATTAATTTGGAAGTGCATTGAAGGCTATGGTTACAAAAGAAATATCCTCAGATAAAAACGAAAAAGAAACTTTCTGTGAAACTGCTTTGTGATGCGTGAATTCATCTAACAGACTTACACTGTTCTTTTCACTGAGAAGTTTGCCAACACTTTTTTCGTGTAATCTGCAAATTGGTATTTGGGAACGCTTTGACAAACATGACGAAAAACGAAATATCCTCAGATAAAAACTAGAGGGAAGCTTTCTAGGAAACAGCTTTGTGATGTGTGAATTCATCTCACAGTGGTACGGCATACTTTTCATGGAGAAGTTTGGTAGCCTTATTGTTGGGGAATCTGCTAAGACATATTTTGGATCACATTGAAACCTATGGTGAAAAAGGAAATATCCTCAGATAAAAACTAGAGAGCGACGTTCTGAGAAACTGTTTTGGGATGTGTGTATTCATCTCACAGAGTTCCACGATTCTTTTCTTGGAGCAGTTTGCTAACTTTGTTTTCCTGGAATAAGCAACAGGATACTTAGGATTGCATTGAAGCCTATGGTGAGAAAGGAAATATCCCAAGACAGAAACCAAAAAGAAGCTTTCTGAGAAAGTGATTTGTGATGTTGAATTCCTCTCACAGATTTGCACCTTTCTTTTTGTGGAGCAGTTTGCTGACGCTATTTTTGTGGAATCAGCAAAGAGATATTCGCGAGTGCATAGAAGCCTATGGTGAACAAGGAAATACCCTCAGACAAATACTAGAAGGAAGCTTTCTGAGAAACTGCTTTGTGATTTCTGAATTCTTCTCACAGAGTTACATGATTCTTTTCATGGATCAGTTAGGTAGCAGTGTTTTTGGGAAATCTGAGATAGGATATTTTGGAATGCATTGACGCCTATGGTGACAAAGGAAATATCCTCAGATGAAAACTAGCAGTTTCTATTTTCCATTCTCTTTATTGAGCAGTTTGATAACACTGTTTTTGTGGAATCTGCAATATCGTATTTGATAGTGCATTGAAACCTATGGTGACAAAGGAAATATCCTCAGATAAAATTGAAAAAGAAGCCTTCCGTGGAACTGCTTTGTGATGTGTGAATTCATCTAACATACTTACACCGTTTTTTTGAATTGAGAAGTTTGCTCACACTGTTTTTTTGGAACTGCAATAGGATATAACGGAGGGCATTGAATCTTATGGTGACAAAGGAAGTATCCTCATATAAAAACTAGAAAGAAGCTTTCTGAGAAACTGCTTTGTGATGTGGTAATTCATCTCACAGAGTTACATGATTCTTTTCATGGTTCAATTTGGTAGTACTCTTTTGGGGGAGTCTGAGATGGGATATTTGGGATCACATTGAATCCTTTGGTGAAATGGAAATATCTTCAGATAAAAAATAGAAAGCAGTTTGCTAACACTGTTTTAGTGAAATCTGCAAAGTGATATTTGGGAGCACCTTGATGCCTATGGTGAAAAGTTAATATCCTCAGATGAAAACTACAAAGAAGTTTTCTGACAAACTCTTTGTAGATATTTGAATTCAACTCATAGAGTTACACTCTTTCTTTCATTGAGCAGTTTGGAAACACTGTTTTCTTGGAATATGCAATGAGATATTTCGAAGTGTATTGAAGCTTATGGCGAGAAAGAAAATATCCTCAGACAGAAACTAGAAAGAAGCTTTCTGAGGAACTGCTTTGTGATGTGTGAATTCTTCTCACAGTGTTACACGACTCTTCTCATGGATCAGTTTGGTAGCAGTGTTTTTGGGGAACCTGAGAAGGGATGTTTTGGATTGCTATGAAGCCTATGGTGACAAGGAAAATATCCTCAGATAA
>NW_022309159.1:0-2138 GCF_002776525.5 Piliocolobus tephrosceles
CAACAGGAAGAGCTAACTATCCTAAATATATATGCACCCAATACAGGAGCACCCAGATTCATAAAGCAAGTCCTTAGAGACTTACAAAGAGACTTAGACTCCCATACAATAATAATGGGAGACTTCAACACTCCACTGTCAACATTAGACAGATCAACGAGACAGAAAGTTAACAAGGATATCCAGGAATTGAACTCATCTCTGCACCAAGCGGACCTAATAGACATCTATAGAACTCTCCACCCCAAGTCAACAGAATATACATTCTTCTCAGCACCACATCACACTTATTCCAAAATTGACCACATAATTGGAAGTAAAGCACTCCTCAGCAAATGTAAAAGAACAGAAATTATAACAAACTGTCTCTCTGACCACAGTGCAATCAAACTAGAACTCAGGACTAAGAAACTCAATCAAAACCGCTCAACTACGTGGAAACTGAACAACCTGCTCCTGAATGACTACTGGGTACATGACGAAATGAAAGCAGAAATAAAGATGTTCTTTGAATCCAATGAGAACAAAGATACAACATACCAGAATCTCTGGGACACATTTAAAGCAGTATGTAGAGGGAAATTTATAGCACTAAGTGCCCACAAGAGAAAGCAGGAAAGATCTAAAATTGACACTCTAACATCACAATTAAAAGAACTAGAGAGGCAAGAGCAAACACATTCAAAAGCTAGCAGAAGGCAAGAAATAACTAAGATCAGAGCAGAACTGAAGGAGATAGAGACACAAAAAACCCTCCAAAAAATCAATGAATCCAGGAGTTGGTTTTTTGAAAAGATCAACAAAATTGACAGACCGCTAGCAAGGCTAATAAAGAAGAAAAGAGAGAGGAATCAAATAGACGCAATCAAAAATGATAAAGGGGATATCACCACCGACCCCACAGAAATACAAACTACCATCAGAGAATACTATAAACACCTCTACGCAAATCAACTAGAAAATCTAGAAGAAATGGATAATTTCCTGGACGCGTACACTCTTCCAAGACTAAACCAGGAAGAAGTTGAATCCCTGAATAGACCAATAGCAGCCTCTGAAATTGAGGCAACAATTAATAGCCTGCCCACCAAAAAAAGCCCAGGACCAGATGGATTCACAGCTGAATTCTACCAGAGGTACAAGGAGGAGCTGGTACCATTCCTTCTGAAACTATTCCAATCAATAGAAAAAGAGGGAATCCTCCCTAACTCATTTTATGAGGCCAGCATCATCCTGATACCAAAGCCTGGCAGAGACACAACAAAAAAAGAGAATTTTAGACCAATCTCCCTGATGAACATCGATGCAAAAATCCTCAATAAAATCCTGGCAAACCGGATTCAGCAGCACATCAAAAAGCTTATCCACCATGATCAAGTGGGCTTCATCCCTGGGATGCAAGGCTGGTTCAACATTCGCAAATCAATCAACGTAATCCAGCATATCAACAGAACCAAAGACAAGAACCACATGATTATCTCAATAGATGCAGAAAAGGCTTTTGACAAAATTCAACAGCCCTTCATGCTAAAAACGCTCAACAAATTCGGTATTGATGGAACGTACCTCAAAATAATAAGAGCTATTTATGACAAACCCACAGCTAATATCATACTGAATGGGCAAAAACTGGAAAAGTTCCCTTTGAAAACTGGCACAAGACAGGGATGCCCTCTCTCACCACTCCTATTCAACATAGGGTTGGAAGTTCTGGCTAGGGCAATCAGGCAAGAGAAAGAAATCAAGGGTATTCAGTTAGGAAAAGAAGAAGTCAAATTGTCCCTGTTTGCAGATGACATGATTGTGTATTTAGAAAACCCCATCGTCTCAGCCCAAAATCTTCTTAAGCTGATAAGCAACTTCAGCAAAGTCTCAGGATACAAAATTAATGTGCAAAAATCACAAGCATTCTTATACACCAGTAACAGACAAGCAGAGAGCCAAATCAGGAATGAACTTTCATTCACAATTGCTTCAAAGAGAATAAAATACCTAGGAATCCAACTTACAAGGGATGTAAAGGACCTCTTCAAGGAGAACTACAAACCACTGCTCAGTGAAATCAAAGAGGATACAAACAAATGGAAGAATATACCATGCTCATGGATAGGAAGAATCAATATCGTGAAAATGGCCAT
>NW_022309159.1:2148-3374 GCF_002776525.5 Piliocolobus tephrosceles
TATGGAACCAAAAAAGAGCCCGCATTGCCAAGACAATCCTAAGTCAAAAGGACAAAGCCGGAGGCATCACGCTACCTGACTTCAAACTATACTACAAGGCTACAGTAACCAAAACAGCATGGTACTGGTACCAAAACAGAGATATAGACCAATGGAACAGAACAGAGTCCTCAGAAATAATGCCACACATCTACAACCATCTGATCTTTCACAAACCTGACAAAAACAAGAAATGGGGAAAGGATTCCCTATTTAATAAATGGTGCTGGGAAAATTGGCTAGCCATAAGTAGAAAGCTGAAACTGGATCCTTCCCTACTCCTTATACGAAGATTAATTCAAGATGGATTAGAGACTTAAATGTTAGACCTAATACCATCCTAATACCATAAAAACCCTAGAAGAAAATCTAGGTAGTACCATTCAGGACATAGGCATGGGCAAGGACTTCATGTCTAAAACACCAAAAGCAACGGCAGCAAAAGCCAAAATTGACAAATGCGATCTAATGAAACTAAAGAGCTTCTGCACAGCAAAAGAAACTACCATCAGAGTGAACAGGCAACCTACAGAATGGGAGAAAATTTTTGCAATCTACTCATCTGACAAAGGGCTAATTTCCAGAATCTACAAAGAACTCAAACCAATATACAAGAAAAAAACAAACAACCCCATCAAAAAGTGGGCAAAGGATATGAACAGACATTTCTCAAAAGAAGACATTCATACAGCCAACAGACACGTGAAAAAATGCTCATCATCACTCGCCATCAGAGAAATGCAAATCAAAACCACAATGAGATACCATCTCACACCAGTTAGAATGACAATCATTAAAAAATCAGGAAACAACAGGTGTTGGAGAGGATGTGGAGAAATGGGAACACTTTTACACTGTTGGTGGGATTGTAAACTAGTTCAACCATTATGGAAAACAGTATGGCAATTCCTCAAAGATCTAGAACTAGATGTATCATATGACCCAGTCATCCCACTACTAGGTATATACCCAAAGGATTATAAATTATGCTACTACAAAGACACATGCACACGTATGCTTATTGCGGCACTATTCACAATAGCAAAGACTTGGAATCAACCCAAATGTCCATCAGTGACAGACTGGATTAAGAAAATGTGGCACATATACACCATGGAATACTATGCAGCCATAAAAAACGATGAGTTTGCGTCCTTTGTAGGGACATGGATGCAGCTGGAAACCAT
>NW_022309161.1:0-1541 GCF_002776525.5 Piliocolobus tephrosceles
AAGAAACTTTTAATTCAGTAGAGCAACATATATATATATATATATATATGTATACATGCATTAATTTTTTTTTTCACATTTTTGCTTTTCATCAATATATGTAAAGTTTTGAATATACAATAAAGTACAATATTTATAGTAAAAAAAGAACATATATTTGTTTTATTTATTTATTTTTTTTGTAAATAGGAAAAAAAAAAAAAAAAAAAGTGTAGGAGAGAAAAATAAAATCATAAAGTTTTGGTATCAGCTTGTTTTTAAAGAACTATAATTTTTTTAAAAAAGTTCATACGTTACATGGACAAGATGTATTAAACATGCAACACTTTATGTACATATGTACATGTGAATAAATTAACATATGCATCTTGAAGTGAAATGTATAGATTAATTAAAACGTGTATACAGATAAAAACACGTATGAACCAATCATGAAACACTTATGTTTCAATCATACAACTATGCATTACTTTTATAATACTAGCTATGCGCTTATTAAGTTGTTTATTATAAAAAATGATATAAGTAAATCTGTGTTATCTGTTCACATATAAGCTAAACATATGTATATATATATATTCATTTATTTGTTTATATATTTATTTGTTTATATATTTATCTGTTTATATATTTATCTGTTTATATATTTATTTGTTTATTTATTTATTTGGTTATCCATTTATTTATCTATTTATTTACTTATATATATTTTTATTTATTTATAAATTATAACCACATGATTGTTAATGTATAATGGGCATAATATTAGTGTGTACAATGTGGCCTACCTGACTTTACTCATATTATGAAGTTCAATTTTGTTTAAGCGTTATATCACATTCTTATTTATTTTCATAAGTAACAACTATATCAATACTTTTAACATCAACAAGAAGAAAAAAAATAAAACAATATTTAAAATATATTGTAGAACATATCTTGTTTTTTTTTAAAAAAAATATTTAAAATATAGAAAAAAAAAAATTTTTTTTTTTTTTTTTTAATCAAAACGCAAAGTACCAGGAATTCATAATCCTGATGAAATTTTACGAGTTAATAAAAAAAAATGCTTATAAAATAAGCTTATAAAATAAAGATATCGTATATATTGTATTATACATATATATGTTGTAAGATAGCGAAATATGATTGGTGATTTTTTTAAAGATGTATCATTAAAGTACCAATATTTTTATAAAGGCATAGAATTATTATGTATATAAGGTGCGCGTAAATACTTATACATATATATATTTATATACATACCTTTTTTTTCAATCTTTTATCATTTCACATATTTATTTTTCAATTTATTTTTTTTTTTTTTGAAATAAAATTTACTATTATTAAAATTGATACGGTTTTTGTTTTTTCTTGTTTATTCTACTAAATATTATTATATTTTTAATTATTACTTTCTTAACATTTTTTTAAATTATATTATATTTAACCTTTATTTAACCTTTATTTAACCTTTATTTATTTTTTATTTTTTTTGTAAAACATTGCTCAAAATTATTCCAAGTAATAATTTTTTTTTT
>NW_022309162.1:0-2768 GCF_002776525.5 Piliocolobus tephrosceles
CATGAGCCACCGCGCCTGGCCTAGTCTTAAGATTTCTGACTACATTTACTTGCTTGATGAGTCTTTAAGCTTCAGCCGTGTGTAGACTAGTCAGCTTCCGGTGTGTGACCAGAGCAAGGCTTGTTGTTTCTTCAAGCTTCAGCCGTACATAGACTGGTCAGCCTCCGGAGTGACCAGAGCAGGGCTGTTGTCTTCAGCAGCAGCTTGGTCTTGTCTCAGGAGCAGCCGGGTTGGATGATCTGGGTGTTGCTGGCTGGTTCACTTGTCCTGAGCTGCCGATTTTAGCTGACTGATGGATCTAAGGCATGATTCTTGCAATTGTAACAGCAGTGGGAGTGGACAAGATTACTGTATAGGGCTTATCTTACATGGGTCTTAGAGAAGTTGGGTTCTACTTTTTAACGTAAACAAAGCTACTAGGTTTAAAGGGTTGGACTGTGTCTGTTAGACTTCTAGGCATTGTTTTATGTACTTAACTATGAACACTTTGCATGGCTATTTCTAAAGCCTGCATTTGCTTTCTTAAGGTTAATTCTTTTAGTTCTTGGAGATCACTTTTAATTTGATGGTGGCTGACTGAACAAAATCTTATAGGGTAAATACTTTATTTGGTGGGAGTGCACTTGACTCACCCAGAGGAAGACTATAGGCAAGACTTGATTCTGTCTCAGATGAATTTCTTGGCAATATTTCTTCAGTAGCTGCTTGAGTGTCTGGTTCATGCATTCTACAGTAAAAGAATCTATTTTTCTCTTTTTTTCTTTCAACTTTGCTGTAGAAAAAAGAAGTGTCTAAGGCCTATTTTTTTTAGCCCTAGCTTATTCAGACAGCGTTGTCTTATAACTGTCCTTGGGCTGGGCGCGGTGGCTCACGCCCGTAATCCCAGCACTTTGGGAGGCTGAGGCAGGTGGATCACAAGATCAGGAGATCAAGACCATCCTGGCTAACACAGTGAAACCCCATCTTTACTAAAAATACAAAAAAGTTAGGTGTGGTAGCGGGCACCTGTAGTTCCAGCTACTCAGGGGGCTGAGGCAGGAGAATGGCATGAACCCAGGAGGTGGAGCTTGCAGTGAGCTGAGATCGTGCCACTGCTCTCCAGCCTGGGTGACAGAGCAAGATACCATCTCAAAAAAAAAAAAAAAAATATATATATATATATAAAACTGTCCTTGAGGTAAGCTTGCTAAGCAGAAAAAAAAACTTGTTCTTTCCTTTTTCCTTTTAACTTTTGCCTTGCCACATTCTAAGCCTTAGCTTTAACTTTTTTTTTTTTTTTTTTTTTATTATACTTTAAGTTCTAGGGTACATGTGCATAACGTGCAGGTTACATATGTATACATGTGCCATGTTGGTGTGCTGCACCCATCAACTCGTCAGCACCCATCAATTCATCATTTATATCAGGTATAACTCCCCAATGCAATCCCTCCCCCCTCCCCCCTCCCCATGATAGGCCCCAGTGTGTGATGTTCCCCTTCCCGAGTCCAAGTGAGCTCATTGTTCAGTTCCCACCTATGAGTGAGAACATGCGGTGTTTGGTTTTCTCTTCTTGTGATAGTTTGCTAAGAATGATGGTTTCCAGCTGCATCCATGTCCCTACAAAGGACGCAAACTCATCCTTTTTTATGGCTGCATAGTATTCCATGGTGTATATGTGCCACATTTTCTTAATCCAGTCTGTCACTGATGGACATTTGGGTTGATTCCAAGTCTTTGCTATTGTGAATAGTGCCGCAATAAACATACGTGTGCATGTGTCTTTGTAGTAGCATAATTTATAATCCTTTGGGTATATACCCAGTAGTGGGATGGCTGGGTCATATGGTACATCTAGTTCTAGATCCTTGAGGAATCGCCATACTGTTTTCCATAATGGTTGAACTAGTTTACAATCCCACCAACAGTGTAAAAGTGTTCCTATTTCTCCACATCCTCTCCAACACCTATTGTTTCCTGATTTTTTAATGATTGCCATTCTAACTGGTGTGAGATGGTATCTCATTGTGGTTTTGATTTGCATTTCTCTGATGGCCAGTGATGATGAGCATTTTTTCATGTGTCTGTTGGCTGTATGAATGTCTTCTTTTGAGAAATGTCTGTTCATATCCTTTCCCCACTTTTGGATGGGGTTGTTTGTTTTTTTCTTGTATATTTGTTTGAGTTCTTTGTAGATTCTGGAAATTAGCCCTTTGTCAGATGAGTAGATTGCAAAAATTTTCTCCCATTCTGTAGGTTGCCTGTTCACTCTGATGGTAGTTTCTTTTGCTGTGCAGAAGCTCTTTAGTTTAATGAGATCCCATTTGTCAATTTTGGCTTTTGCTGCCGTTGCTTTTGGTGTTTTAGACATGAAGTCCTTGCCCATGCCTATGTCCTGAATGGTACTACCTAGATTTTCTTCTAGGGTTTTTATGGTATTAGGTCTAACATTTAAGTCTCTAATCCATCTTGAATTAATCTTCGTATAAGGAGTAAGGAAAGGATCCAGTTTCAGCTTTCTACTTATGGCTAGCCAATTTTCCCAGCACCATTTATTAAATAGGGAATCCTTTCCCCATTTCTTGTTTTTCTCAGGTTTGTCAAATATCAGATGGTTGTAGATGTGTGGCATTATTTCTGAAGGCTCCGTTCTGTTCCATTGGTCTATATCTCTGTTTTGGTACCAGTACCATGCTGTTTTGGTTACTGTAGCCTTGTAGTATAGTTTGAAGTCAGGTAGCGTGACGCCTCCGGCTTTGTCCTTTTGACTTAGGATTGTCTTGGCAATG
>NW_022309163.1:0-1867 GCF_002776525.5 Piliocolobus tephrosceles
TGTGTCTTTTAATTGGAGCATTTAGTCCATTTACATTTAAGGTTAATATTGTTATGTGTGAACTTGATCCTGCCATTATGATATTAACTGGTTATTTTGCTCATTAGTTGATGCAGTTTCTTCCTAGCCTCGATGGTCTTTACATTTTGGCATGTTTTTGCAATGGCTGGTACCGGTTGTTCCTTTCCATGTTTAGGGCTTCCTTCAGGGTCTCTTGTAAGGCAGGCCTGGTGGTGACAAAGTCTCTAAGCATTTGCTTATCTGTAAAGAATTTTATTTCTCCTTCACTGATGAAACTTAGTTTGGCTGGATATGAAATTCTGGGTTTAAAATTCTTTTCTTTAAGAACGTTGAATATTGGCCCCCACTCTCTTCTGGCTTGTAGAGTTTCTGCTGAGAGATCTGCTGTCAGTCTAATGGGCTTCCCTTTGTGGGTAACCCGACCTTTCTCTCTGGCTGCCCTTAAGATTTTTTCCTTCATTTCAACTTTGGTGGATCTGGCAATTATGTGTCTTGGAATTGCTCTTCTGGAGGAGTATCTTTGTGGTGTTCTCTGTATTTCCTGAATTTGAATGTTGGCCTGGCCTGCTAGGTTGGGGAAGTTCTCCTGGATGATATCCTGTAGAGTGTTTTCCAGTTTGGTACCATTTTCCCCCTCACTTTCAGGCACCCCAATCAGACGTAGATTTGGTCTTTTGACATAATCCCATACTTCTTGCAGGCTTTGTTCATTTCTTTTTCTTCTTTTTTCTTTTGGTTTCTCTTCTCGCTTCATTTCATTCATTTGATCCTCCATCGCTGATACTCTTTCTTCCAGTTGATCGAGTCGGTTACTGAAGCTTGTGCATTTGCCACGTATTTCTCGTGTCATGGTTTTCATCTCTGTCATTTCATTTATGACCTTCTCTGCATTAATTAGTCTAGCTGTCAATTCTTCCACTCTTTTTTCAAGATTTTTAGTTTCTTTGTGCTGGGTACGTAATTCCTCCTTTAGCTCTGAGAGGTTTGATGGACTGAAGCCTTCTTCTCTCATCTCATCAAAATCATTCTCTGACCAGCTTTGATCCATTGCTGGCGATGGGCTGTGCTCCTTTGCAGGAGGAGATGCGCTCTTATTTTTCGAATTTCCAGCTTTTCTGCCCTGCTTTTTCCCCATCTTTGTGGTTTTATCTTTCTCTGGTCTTTGATGATGGTGACGTACTGATGGGGTTTTGATATAGGTGTTCTTCCTGTTTGATAGTTTTCCTTCTGACAGTCAGGACCCTCAGCTATAGGTCTGTTGGAGATTGCTTGAGGTCCACTCCAGACCCTGTTTGCCTGGGTATCAGCAGCAGAGGTTGCAAAAGATAGAATATTGCTGAAGAGCGAGTGCACCTGTCTGATTCTTGCTTTGGAAGCTTCCTCTAAGGGGTGTACTCCACCCGGTGAGGTGTGGGGTGTCAGACTGCCCCTAGTGGGGGATGTCTCCCAGTTAGGCTACTCAGGGGTCAGTGACCCACTTGAGCAGGCAGACTGCCCCTTCTCAGATCTCAACCTCCGTGTTGGGAGATCCACTGCTCTCTTCAAAGCTGTCAGACAGAGTCGTTCGCGTCTGGACAGGCCTCTGCTGCTTTAGCTGAGCCCTGTCCCCAGAGGCGGAGTCTACAGAGACAGGCAGGTTTCCTTGAGCTGCTGTGAGCTCCACCCAGTTCGAGCTTCCCAGCGGCTTTATTTACCTACTTAAGCCTCAGCGATGGCGGGCGCCCCTCCCCCAGACTCGCTGCTGCCTTGCGGTTAGATTGCGGCAGACTGCTGTGTTAGCAAGGAGGGAGGCTCCGTGGGCGTGGGACCCTCCCGGCCAGGTGTGGGATATAATCTCCGGTGTGCC
>NW_022309164.1:0-3695 GCF_002776525.5 Piliocolobus tephrosceles
CTGTCTCTGTAGACTGCGCCTCTGGGGACAGGGCTCAGCTAAAGGAGCAGAAGCCTGTGAAACGCGAACGACTCTGTCTGACAGCTTTGAAGAGAGCAGTGGATCTCCAAACACGGAGGATGAGATCTGAGAAGGGGCAGTCTGCCTGCTCAAGTGGGTCACTGACCCCTGAGTAGCCGAACTGGGAGACATCCCCCACTAGGGGCAGTCTGACACCCCACACCTCACAGGGTGGAGTACACCCCTGAGAGGAAGCTTCCAAAGCAAGAATCAGACAGGTACACTCGCTGTTCAGCAATATTCTATCTTCTGCAACCTCTGCTGCTGATACCCAGGCAAACAGGGTCTGGAATGGACCTCAAGCAATCTCCAACAGACCTATAGCTGAGGGTTCTGACAGTCAGAAGGAAACCTATCAAACAGGAAGGACACCTATATCAAAACCCCATCAGTATGTCACCATCATCAAAGACCAGTGACAGATAAAACCACAAAGATGGGGAAAAAGCAGGGCAGAAAAGCTGGAAATTCAAAAAATAAGAGCGCATCTCCTCCTGCAAAGGAGCACAGCCCATCGCCAGCAACGGATCAAAGCTGGTCAGAGAATGATTTTGATGAGATGAGAGAAGAAGGCTTCAGTCCATCAAACCTCTCAGAGCTAAAGGAGGAATTACGTACCCAGCGCAAAGAAACTAAAAATCTTGAAAAAAGAGTGGAAGAATTGACAGCTAGACTAATTAATGCAGAGAAGGTCATAAACGAAATGACAGAGATGAAAACCATGACACGAGAAATACGTGACAAATGCACAAGCTTCAGTAACCGACTTGATCAACTGGAAGAAAGAGTATCAGCGATGGAGGATCAAATGAATGAAATGAAGCGAGAAGAGAAACCAAAAGAAAAAAGAAGAAAAAGAAATGAACAAAGCCTGCAAGAAGTATGGGATTATGTCAAAAGACCAAATCTACGTCTGATTGGGGTGCCTGAAAGTGAGGGGGAAAATGGAACCAAATTGGAAAACACTCTACAGGATATCATCCAGGAGAACTTCCCCAACCTAGCAGGGCAGGCCAACATTCAAATTCAGGAAATACAGAGAACGCCACAAAGATACTCCTCCAGAAGAGCAACTCCAAGACACATAATTGCCAGATTCACCAAAGTTGAAATGAAGGAAAAAATCTTAAGGGCAGCCAGAGAGAAAGGTCGGGTTACCCACAAAGGGAAGCCCATCAGACTGACAGCAGATCTCTCGGCAGAAACTCTACAAGCCAGAAGAGAGTGGGGGCCAATATTCAACGTTCTTAAAGAAAAGAATTTTCAACCCAGAATTTTATATCCAGGCAAATTGAGTTTCATAAGTGAAGGAGAAATAAAATCCTTTGCAGATAAGCAAATGCTTAGAGATTTTGTCACCACCAGGCCTGCCTTACAAGAGACCCTGAAGGAAGCCCTAAACATGGAAAGGAACAACCGGTACCAGCCATTGCAAAAACATGCCAAAATGAAAAGACCATCGAGGCTAGGAAGAAACTGCATCAACTAATACGCAAAATAACCAGTTAATATCATCATGGCAGGATCAAGTTCACACATAAAAATATTAACCTTAAATGTAAATGGACTAAATGCTCCAATTAAAAGACGCAGACTGGCAAACTGCATAAAGAGTCAAGACCCATCAGTCTGCTGTATTCAGGAGGCCCATCTCACATGCAGAGACATACATAGGCTCAAAATAAAGGGATGAAGGAAGATATACCAGGCAAATGGAGAACAAAAAAAGCAGAGGTTGCAATACTAGTCTCTGATAAAACAGACTTTAAACACTCAAAAATCAAAAGAGACAAAGAAGGCCATTACATAATGGTAAAGGAATCAATTCAACAGGAAGAGCTAACTATCCTAAATATATATGCACCCAAGACAAGAGCACACAGATTCATAAAGCAAGTCCTTAGAGACTTACAAAGAGTCTTAGACTCCCATACAATAATAATGGGAGACTTCAACACTCCACTGTCAACATTGGACAGATCAACGAGACAGAAAGTCAACAAGGATATCCAGGAATTGAACTCATCTCTGCACCAAGCGGACCTAATAGACATCTATAGAACTCTCCACCCCAAGTCAACAGAATATACATTCTTCTCAGCAACACATCGGACTTATTCCAAAACTGACCACATAATTGGAAGTAAAGCACTCCTCAGTAAATGTAAAAGAACAGAAATTATAACAAACTGTCTCTCAGACCACAGTGCAATCAAACTAGAACTCAGGACTAAGAAACTCAATCAAAACCGCTCAACTACATGGAAACTGAACAACCTGCTCCTGAATGACTACTGGGTACATAACAGAATGAAAGCAGAAATAAAGATGTTCTTTGAAACAAATGAGAACAAAGATACAACATGCCAGAATCTCCGGGACACATTTAAAGCAGTGTGCAGAGGGAAATTTACAGCACTAAATGCCCACAAGAGAAAGCAGGAAAGATCTAAAATTGACACTCTAACATCACAATTAAAACAACTAGAGAGGCAAGAGCAAACACACTCAGAAGCTAGCAGAAGGCAAGAAATAACTAAGATCAGAGCAGAACTGAAGGAGATAGAGACACAAAAAACCCTCCAAAAAATCCATAAATCCAGGAGTTGGTTTTTTGAAAAGATCAACACAATTGACAGACTGCTAGCAAGACTAATAAAGAAGAAAAGAGAGAGGAATCAAATAGACACAATAATAAATGATAAAGGGGATATCACCACCGACCCCACAGAAATACAAATTACCATCAGAGAATACTATAAACACCTCTACACAAATCAACTAGAAAATCTAGAAGAAATGGATTATTTCCTGGACACTTACAATCTCCAAAGCCTAAAGGAGGAAGAAGTTGAATCCCTGAATAGACCAATAGCAGGCTCCGAAATTGAGGCAACAATTAATAGCCTACCCACCAAAAAAAGTCTAGGACCAGATGGATTCACAGCTGAATTCTACGAGAGGTACAAGGAGGAGCTGCTACCATTCTTTCTGAAACTATTCCAATCAAAAGAAAAAGAGGGAATCCCCCTAATGCATTTTATGAGGCCAACATCATCCTGATACCAACGCCTGGCGGAGACCCAACAAAAAAAGAAAATTTTAGACCAATATGCCTCATGAACATCGATGCAAAAATCCTCAATAAAATACTGGCAAACCGGATTCAGCAGCACATCAAAAAGCTTATCCACCATGATCAAGTGGGCTTCATCCCTGGGATGCAGGCTGGTTCAACATTCGCTAATCAATAAACGTAATCCAGCATATCAACACCACCAAGACAAGAACCACATGATTATCTCAATAGATGCAGAAACGGCTTTTGACAAAATTCAACAGTCCTTCATGCTAAAAACCCTCAATAAGTTCGTTATTGATGGAACGTACCTCAAAATAATAAGAGCTATTTATGACAAACCCAAGGCTAATATCATACTGCATAGGCAGAAACTGGAAAAATTCCCTTTGAAAACTGGCACAAGACAGGGATGCCCTCTCTCACCACTCCTATTCAACATAGTGGTGGAAGTTCTGGCTAGGGCAATCAGGCAAGAGAAAGAAATCAAGGGTATTCAGTTAGGAAAAGAAGAAGTCAAATTGTCCCTGTTTGTAGATGACATGATTGTATATTT